>NC_083369.1:144701761-145004791 GCF_030254825.1 Meriones unguiculatus
GTCTCTGGGAAGTTCCCTGTGTTCAAATTTTGCAAGATTAGAGTCTCACAACAGTGTAATGCACCCATGACCATTCAGGCCTTTACAGCCATTGAAGCAGGACAGTCTCCCCAAGCATGGTTGGCTACCATAAAAAGCTAAAATGTTACGCTCAGGTTGAGAGGCTAAGCACTGCACTCAGGGTCAGCCGCTTTGGACCCAGAGAAGAGCATGTCTGATTGCATGCGGGTTGATGCCTCAGGTCCCGCCTCTGAGAAAAAGGTATCGGACGGGTCTGATGCTCTTTGGGTGGATGACACCTAAATGAACATCGGTACAAAGTCCCAATTTATTTCTAATATCAGAGATCAGACCTCTACTCTTGCCTGATGCGTCTAAAATAAAAAGGGGGAACTGTAGAGAGCTGCGGAATGCTATGCCTTAAAGATGGAGCTGGTTTCCGCCTTCCACCTTCCTGATGGTGAGTGCTCTCTGTCACAAACAATTCCACATTTGGCTAAAGCTGAGGATCTGGCTTGCTTCCATGTATGTGGACCTATCTGCATTGCCCACGTGGCACGCCTGGGTTGGCTACCCAGAGGCTATTTAAGCTGTGGGCTGGCTTTCCCCGGGGTCCGAGGATTGTTCAAGGTTCCTGAATAAACTGCATTGAAAAAAAAAAAAAAAAAGAGAGAGCATTTACCTGGGGGCTTGATTACATTTTCAGAGCTTTAGTTCATTATCATCATGTTGAGGAGTGTGATGGCACACAGGCAGACATGGTGTTGGAGTAGTAGTTTATAGCTTACTTCATGATCCACATGGAGGGGGAGCAGAGAGAGAGCTTGAGAGAAAGTGCCAGCATATGCTTTTGAAACCTCAAGGCCCACTCCCAGTGAGAGACATACTCCCTCCACGAAGGCCACACCCAATCATTGTAATACTTTAAACACTTCCACTCCCTGGTGACCAAACATTCAAATATATGAGCCTTTGGGAGGGGCATTCTTATTTAATTCACCACAAGGTGGTAGAAGAGAGAGAGAGAGAGAGAGAGAGAGAGAGAGAGAGAGAGAGAGAGAGAGAGAGAGAGAAACAACAGAGAATTGCCTAAAAGAAAATCTTAGCTTTCATGATTTACTTACAAAGAATCTGCAAAATTCTGTGAATTCAATATCTACAGGATTAATATAAATGTAAATCTTTTTTGTATTTCTCCATAAAATCTTAGCTATCCTATGAAACACTGCCTGTGAAATTTTTGGTTTCCCTTTGCAAATTTCTCACTGCTAACTGACAAGTGTTCACTCCATGAAGAGATAACAATTAATAGTAAAAATAGACTCTATGCTCCTCAGAATAACTGTGCAATTACTGAAAACATATTTTCTTCACCTGACCTTCAAATGGCATGCTCATTTAAAGAAACCACTTCAAAGAGAATCTTGTATTAGTGATACAGAAATCTAACAACTCTAGATCACCAATTGATCCTTGGCAAGGTCTAGCTATTCTGCATTCTGGGAAAATGAATGTTATAAAACAGTTTATTGTCATACTAACATCTGACAGGTTACTATTTGGGAAGTTGAGAAACTAGAGATCTTTGCTTGCTTAACTTTACTGAGTAGGGCAACTCCTAGAAAACTCAACCTATGATAAGACTTACATGTGCAGATCTTGAATGTAAGTCTGATTCAATACTGCTTACTTATTTTTGTAATGCACTCCTATTCAAATTCTTACTTATATAGTAGTAAATTGGTAAGGGAGCAGAGAAAGATGCACTTTCATGCTTTTTGAAAGCAATACATGAAATTCATGGAAGTTTACTTCCAATAAACAGATATAGTCTAGTTTTTTTTCTTTCTCAAAAGTACAGTGCTTCAGGATCTATTCTCATTTACTGTATCCTCTGCTCCCCACTTTAAGTCTAGATGTGTAGTTCAACTGCATGATTTAAAACAGAAGTTAAATTTCACCACTGAATACTATTTTAATGAATCATGTGTTATGAAATGAAATAGGGCCCACCTACGGTGAAGGGGTTGATTTTTTTTTTCTGGGTTAATTGTCAAAATGGATTGGTATTTCACAAAGTTCTACCCTTAGATGAAAGATAGTCAGTTTCGATCTGGGATTTAGCCCCCAGAAGGTTATTAATGTTCTGTTAGATTTTCATGCACCTGTGCATGTGCCACATATGTAACACTAAGGAAACTCAGTATATTTCTTTAAAAAAGAAAAAAAAAAGAACAAAATTGGGAGGAAAATGAAAGAGATTTAGGAAATTAATATATAAAAGAACAAGTATGGATGTGATCAATATATTATATGTATGTATAATCATCAAACAATTCTCTTACTACTGTCAGCCATCATCTAGCCCTAGTGGTCTGAATTTATCAAATTGTTTCATGGGAATAGAAGAATTCAGCTAAGGCACAGCAGAAAAATATTAATAAATAGCTAGGTGGAGTAGAGAGGACATAGAAGCAGAGTACGCAAAAACAAAAAGACTTGCAGGTTTTTGTTTCCAAATATTGCAAAGATTTTGCCCTTCTGGTTTCTTTAATAAAAGTCCTAAGATAACTACCATAAAAATTGTGTTTGCCCAATATATAGCATAAAATAAGAAAATATGTTCATTAATGTTTCAAATAACAGAAATGAGTAAAATTTGAGCCTAGCATGACCCTAGAGCAAACAAAGCATGAGCTAAAGATAAAAAAAATGTAGTTTATTTTTTTTTTGTCACAGACCTCACCCTTTGAAATGTAAGCAAGCCCCGATAATACGCTTTCTTTTTTTTTCAGCATTTTTTTAATCTTATTTTTCTCATTAGTTACATTTTGTTAATTCTGTATCCCAGCTGTATCCCTCATTCCCTCCCCAATCCCACCCTCCCTCCCTCATCTCCTCCCTGCCCCTTTCCAAGTCCACTGATAGGGGAGGACCTCCTGCCCTTTCATATGACTCCATTTTGTCAGGTATTTTCAGGACTGGCTGCAAAGTCCTCCTCTGTGGCCTAACAGTACTGCTCCTCCCTTGGGAGGTGGGGAGGTCAAAGAGTCAGTCATTGAGTTCCTGTTAGAAATAGTCCTTGTTCCCCTTACTATGGGAAACCAATTGATTACTGAGCTATCACGGGTCACATTCGAGCAGAGGTTATAGGTTTTATCCTCTCATGGTCTTTGGTTGAGTGTCCATCTCAGAAAAGACCCTGTGCCCAGATATGTTTGGTCCTTGTGGAGCTCCTATCCTTTCCACATCAAACTCCCCTTCTTTCATATGATTCCCTGCACTCTGCTGAAGGTTTGGTTATGAGTCTTAGTATCTACTTTGGAACACTGCTAAGTAGAGTCTTTCCGATGCTTTCTGCGGTAGACTCCTGTCATACGTTCAATGCATATCCCATTTGTCTTTCTAAATGAGGATTGATCATCATACCCCGTGTCTGCTTTCTTGATTATCTTCTTTAGGTGTATAGATTTCATTATGTTTATCATATCTTTTAGGTCTATATTAGCGAGTATATTCCATGTTTGTCTTTCTTCTTCTGGGATACTTCACTCAGAATGATCTAATCTAGAAAAAAATGTAGTTTAATACAAACATATTTGTTTTTAAATTTTGAGATTATAATATAGTTACATTTCTCTCTTCTCGTTCTCCCTTCCTATATATTGTTCCTCACTCTTCTTCAAATTCATGTCCTTGTTTTTCACTAACTAGAAATTGCACCAATTCACTAACTAGAAAAGCACCAATTGGTGTGCTTTTCCTTGGGGATGACCACCTTTCCCATTTTCAGCTTTCTTCCATTGCTTATATTTCTTTGTGATGGATTGATATGCCGTGGACTCATCCCCTGTCCTCTTTGGCATATGTCATCCTTATTCAGCTCAAAATACTGTAGTCATGTTGGTAAGATTTCATGGGTCTAGCTTCTGAAATTCCTAGGAGACACAATTTCACAGCAAACTCTTTTATGCTCTAGCTCTTACAATATTTCTGCACTGTTTTTCACAATGTTTTCTAATATTGAGGTGTATGAGTGTTTTGTACATCTATCCATTGTGACTTGGCTTCAGGACTCTGCATTTTGATTGGCAATGGCTTTCTGTACAAGTCTCTGTCAGTCATGAAAAGACGTTGCCTTGGTGGTGGATAAATATTATACTTATCTGATATTATAAGGACAAATATTTATAGATTGCTGTTGGGAATTATGTTGGTTTAGTAATTGAGAGGCTGTAGATTCTCCTTTAGTAACTATGACTTCAGTGGTACTGAGAAGTTAGCTGTTTCCAGTGCTATATATGCTCTTCCTCTCCTTGAGCAGGTCTTCAGTCCAATAAGAGAAGTGTTGATTACAGTCAATATATACAGGCCACCACTGTATGGTGCTATGCAGGTGGTTTATGTTGTTCATAAATGTCACAGCTGCATAGAAGTGTTGGTTGCTGTTTTTTTTTTCCTTTGGAAGATTGCATTGTGCCTTCTGGTAACACGAATGTTAGAGAGGAGGCATTAAAGTCATTTAGTGTTTCTGTGCTCTGAAGTGCATGGTATCTTTACCAATACAGACTTACCTTCCACCTCTGGTAAGCAACTAAGGGAAATGGCAGTAGGCTGCATAATTTGAGCATTTTTTGGTCAGCCCTGAGCAACAACTCAAAAGGGGCTTCTCATGACTTGTATGGGGTTTTGTTTGTTTTTGGCTCTGGTTTAGCTCACTCAATATTATCATTTCTTAGTTCTGTGCACTGACATGAAAGGTTCTTGATTTCAAGTCTTTTCCACTCAATAGTACAGTATGTTTTAGAAAGTCAAAGGAAAAATACATCAGACAGATAAGGATGTCATAGGAAGATTTCTACAAATAGTCTAGATAGTTATTTCTTAAGAACTCAAAATATGTCCCAGTGATTGACTTATACTTGCAGAAATACACTAAAATGTAAGTATGGGGAGAATTAAAAGGAAAATGACACAGAGAGACCAATAATAAAATATTTTATTAGTGATATTATATTCTAGGGAGAATTATAATGATATGGAAACAAATAGCTTTTTGAAAATCTATAAAACAATATCCATAGCCATGGTTTTCATCCTGTATCCTACAAAGATTGACAGGAAGTAGAAACACATAGCTCATAAACAATTTGTATCAGTTATTTTGGTTTCTATTTGCTGGTACCGATTTGTGACTTACTTAAGATATTATCTTTCTCACACAGTAATAATGAAAGCAAGTGACTAGGAAAATTAATTAACAGTTGGAATTATACACAGTATCAGGAAGCTTAACATAGACATGTATTTGGTTGCTTTTTTAAAAAATAAATTGAAAGTTTTTATCTTCAATCGTTAACAATATAAATGCAAACACTTGGAATTTCTTTTGAATATGTAATGAAATAATACCCTTATACCCATATTTATACCTTGTAGTATGCTCAGCATTGAGAAAATCCCATGAAAAGACAACATCTTAATTAGCTAGTGCTCAATGACAAATTGGGGAAACTTGCTCTGAAATATAGAAGGAGGGAGGGAGAAGACAGTAGATTGGTTTAAAAGTCTCTCACTTCTTTATTACATGTTTCACAAGCATACATTTGTATTGCATTGTTAAAAACGTACATACCTAAAGAAATAAGATTACTAAATATCGTACTAAAAACAAATGAAAGGTTTTGCTTTGTATAGTACCTCAATCAACAGTACTTTACCTATCATTAAAACCTCATTTTACTTGTGCTTCTTGTGATGTGAATAAAGAAATTAAACCAACTAACAAATATTGTTCATCATACCATCGATACTTAAGCTGTACAAAAAAATAAGCTATTTTCCTTAAGATGTTCCTCTGTAAGCAGTCGCACAACCCTAAAGTTATTTATTGAGTTACATCAGACACCACACAGAATTTAGTAATAATAGCTCTATGCAATAAGTACATGCTATATTGCCTCCACTGGAAACCATGGTAACTGATCAGTGACTGTTTCAACCTGCCACCATAACTGAAAGTGACACACACACACACACACACACACACACACACACACACAAAATAGACCCATCATCACACAAGACAATCTGAAGATAACTACAGAGGGTTAGAGTTTATTTATAACTTAGATAATATATTGTTTCAGTTATAGCTATAATTTCCCTGTGATTGACTTATACATTCAGATATAAATTAAAATTAAAAAAGAATAGGATAGAGGAGTCCAAGATGGCAGCGACCAGTGTGCACCTTATCTGAGGGGTAGAGGACATGAAACTCTAAAATTGGTGCGTGGAGAGGAGGCTGAAGCGAGAACATCTACATTGACGCTTCCTAGGTGAGAGGGAACAACCAGTGAGCTGGGACAGTTCAGATCCAAGTCACCCATGGACAATTCAACACCCCTGTACTTTCCCTTGCCCCAGTTTGGAGCTTATATGTTCTGTGACTGAGAAGGCAGAGGCAGCTATCGTAAGTATGGGTCTCCCTGTTCAGAGGCCAAAAGACAGACACCACTTAGCTGACAGATCTCCTACACATTCATTTACCCATGTGGGCCCTAATCTGAGAGTAGAGAACAACGGGAACACTTGTGCTTTTAGCATAGGCCTGCAAGTGAGAGAATGCACCTTCAAGTGAGTACATGCAGAGCCCAGATCCAGGGTCCCTCTACTGTAGTAGCCAGACATCAGAAACCTACCATCCACACCCCCACTGTTGGTAACATAAGCATCCTTGGGACAGCATTCTCAAAACTGAAGCACCTGTTTTGTGGGGCTCCCAGTGGAGTCCAGGCAAACAATTCCTGGAGCCAAGATAGTGCAATCCAGACAGATCTGAATACAGGAGGACAGAACTACAGGTCTGTGTGCCACTAATTCATTCAGGGAGCCTACACATGTGCATACTGCCCAGGAACAGCTCTAACATCCCACCTGTGCTTATGCTCCATCCTTTCAGTGTATCTGAAAGCTCTAACACCCTGTCCATCAAGACACACTTCCATGCATACTCCAATGCGTGTGCACATGTGCCTGTGACTTTCCTCCCATACCTACAACTTAAACACCAATAGACACTCCTGAATTGTAGACTTCTCTCATTTTCCAGAAGAAGACTCTGGGCACCAGAGAGAGATGGACCCAGTCTGAAGTACAGAATCCAGGAACAAATAGCAAAGGTTGCTAATAAGTAAATGGCTAGAGGTCAGCTTAAGAACACATCCAACAAAAATCGGGACATCATGGCTTCACCAACAAACCCAAAAATCAATGGATATTTTAATTTATTGGAAACACAGAACAATGATCTCAAATCCATTCTTATCCAGTTATTAGAGGCACATAAAGGGGAAACAAACAAAGCTCTCAAAGAGATACAGGCAAATACAGCCAAACAAATAAAGGCACATGTAGAGGCACATATAGAAGCATATACAGAGGAAACAAACAAACAAAAATAGAGACCAGTTTAAGGAAATCCTGGAAGATGTGAAAACTGAATTAGAATCAATAAAGAAAACACAAACAGAAAACCCTAGAACTGGAAAACTTAGAGAACAGATCAGGAACCACAAAGGTAAGCATCACCAATAGAATACAATACATGGAACTGAAAATCTCAGGCATTTAAGATACAATTGCAGAAATTGATACATCTCTCATAGAAAAAATAAAATCAGAAAAGTTCTAAAAAAAATCATCCAAGAAACCAAGGACTCCATGAAAAGGCGAAATCTAACAATGATAGGAATAGATGAAAAAGAAGATTCCAGGCTCCAAAGTTCAAGAAAATCACCAAAGAAAAATTGTCCAACTTAAAGAAAGAGAGGTCCATAAATATAACAAAAGGCCAGAAAAACATCAAATACACAAAATCAGAAAAGAAACTCCTCATGTCACATAATAGAACAATGAAAAATATTAAAAGCAGGAAGGGAAAAAGTCTAAGTAACATATAAAGTTTGACCTGTTAGAATCACACCAGACTTCTACACAGAAATTTTGTAAGCCAGAAGGGCCTGGGCAGATGTCATACTGACTCTAAGAGACCACAGATGGCAACCCAGACTACTATAACCAGCACAGCTTTCAATCAACATAGATCAAGAAAACAAAATATTTCATAACAAACTAAATTTAAGCGATATTTACACAGCAATCCAGCCCTACAGAAGACACCAGAAGGAAAACTCCAAACAAATGAAATCAAATACACCCAAGAAAACACAGGAAATAGCTAACTTCACAACAAAAGCTTAATAGAAAAATGGTAACACCATCGACTCCACAATAAAAGGAACTAACATTCATTGGTCACTATTATCTACCAACATCCATGGACTCAACTCGCCAATATAAAAACACATACTACCAGAATGGTTGCATAAAGAGGACACAACATTTGGCAGCATCCAAGAAACACACCTCAGCAACAAAGACAAACACTACGTCAGAATAAAGGAATGGAAAAATGTTTTTTCAAGCAAAGGGACCCTGAAAAATGCTGTGGTAGCTATCCTAATAAGTAATGAAATAGACTTTCAACAAAAAAATAATAAAAAATAATGAGTAGGGAGACTTCACTCTAATCAAAGGAAAAATCCATGAAGAGGACATTACAATCATGAGTATCTATGCCCCTAATAGAAAGGAACCTGCATTTGTTAATGAAACATTATTAAAATTAAATCACATATCAATTCCAACACCTTAATAGTGTTCAACACTCCACTCTCACCAAGGGTAAGATCATCTAGACAAAAGCTAAAGAGGGAACTAAAGACACTTTAAAAAGTCCTAAATCAAATGGACTAAATAGATGTCTACAGAACTTTTCACCAAAACTCAAAAGATTATACGTTATTTTAATCACCTCATGGAACCTTCTCAAAAATTGACCATATAGTTGGGCACAATGCAAGTCTCAATAGATTCAAGAAGACCAAAATAATCCCTTGTTTCTTATCAGAGTACATGGCCCCAAAATAGATCTCAACAACAATAGAAATGATAAAAAGCCTACATACACAAGGAAACTATACAATTCTCTACTCAATGATAGCTTGGCCAAGGAAGAAATGAAAAAAAGAAATTTGAGAATTCCTAAAATTCAACGAAAATGAAATAAAATCTTACCCAAACTAATGGAACACAATGAAAGCAGTACTAAGAGGAAAGTTCATAGCACTAAGTGCCCCCTGAAAAAAGTTTGAGACATCCCTTACAAACAACTTAACGGCATCACTAAAAGTCCTAGAAAAAGAAAAAAGAGAGAGAAAAAGAAGCAGACACACCCAAGAAGAGTAGATGATCAGAAATAATCAAACTCAGGACTGAAATAATAAATTAGTAACAAAGAAAACAATTCAAAGAATCAATGAGACTAAGAGCTGGTCAATTGAGAATATCAACAAGATAGACAAAACTTTAGCCTAACTAACTAAAAGGCAGACAGAAACTATGAAAAGGAGCAAAATCAGAAACAAAAAAGGGGACATAACTACAAACAGTGAAGAAATACAAATATTCATTAATTCTTACTTCAAAAGTCTATATGCCACAAAATTTGAAAATCTAAATGAAATGGACAATTTTCTTGATCGATTCCACTTGCCAAAGCTGAATCAAGACCAGGTAAATCAATTAGACAGTCCTTTATCCACCAAGGAAATAGAAGCAGTAATCAAAATCTCACTTCCATAAAAAGCCCAGGGCAAGATGGTTACAGCACAGAATTCTACCAGATCTTCAAAGAAGAGCTAATTCCAATTCTTTTCAAACTATTCCACAAAATAGAAGCAGAAGGAATATTACCAAACTCATTCTATGAAGCCACATTCACCTTGATAGAGAAACCACACAAAGACCCAACAAAAAAAGAGAACTTCAGAACTCATATGAGGATTGATGCAAAAATATTCAATAAAATACTTCTGAACCAAATCCAAAAGATGGCTTATAATCAACATCAAACTACGTAGAGAGAAACTTAGATCAATCCCACTGAAATCAGAGACAAAGCAAATCTGCTCACTCTCTCCTTATCTCTTCAATGTAGTACGTGAAGACCTAGCTAGAGCTAAAATACAACTAAAGGAGATCAAAGAAATCAAAAATTCAACCAGAGAACTCCTTCAGCTGATAAACCCTTAGAGCAAAGTGGCTGGACACAAAATTAAATAAAAAATATCAGTAGACAAAAGGGCAGAGAAAGAAATTAGGAAAACTACACCCTTCAGAATAACCACAAATAACATAAAGAACCTTGGTGTGACTTTAACCAAGCAAGTGAAAGACCTGTTTGAAAAAAAAAAAAAAAAAAAAAAAAAACTTCAAGTCTCTGAAGAAAGAAATTGAAAAAGATATCAGAAATTGGAAAGATCTCCCATACTCATGGATCACTGGGATTAACATAGTGAAAATGCATATACAGCCAAAAGCAATCCACAGATTCAATGCAATTCTCATAAAAATACCAAATCAATTTTACAGACCTTGAAACAACAATTCTCAATATCATATGGAAAAACAAAAAACCCAGAAATGTTAAAACAATTCTATACAACAGATCATCTGGAGGTAACTCCATCCCTCATCACACACTGTATTACAGAGCAATAGTAATAAAATGGTGAGTGCTCTCTGTCACGAACAATTCCACATTTGGCTAAGGCTGAGGATCTGGCTTGCTTCCATGTATGTGGACCTATCTGCATTGCCGACGTGGCACGCCTGGGTTGGCTACCCAGAGGCTATTTAAGCTGTGGGCTGGCTTTCCCCAGGGTCCGAGGATTGTTCAAGGTTTCTGAATAAACTGCATTGAAAAAAAAAAAAACTGTATGATACTGACATAGAAACAGAATGGTGGATCAATGGAATTGAGTAGAAAATGAAGAAACAGACCTAGAAACCTATGGATACATGATTTTTGACAAAAAAGCCAAAACCATACAATGGAAAAAAGCGAGCATCTTAAAAAAAAATAGTGCTCTGCTTAAAGATGGAGCTGGTTTCCGCCTTCCACCTTCCCGATGGTGAGTGCTCTCTGTCACGAACAACTCCACATTTGGCTAAGGCCGAGGATCTGGCTTGCTTCCATGTATGTGGACCTATCTGCATTGCCCCCGTGGCACGCCTGGGTTGGCTACCCAGAGGCTATTTAAGCTGTGGGCTGGCTTTGCCCGGGGTCCGAGGATTGTTCAATGTTCCTGAATAAACTGCATTGAAAAAAAAAAATAGTGCTGGTCTAACTGGATAACTATATGTAGAAAAATGCAAATAGATCCATACTTATCATCACCCTGCACAAAACTGAAGTCCATGTGGATCAAAGACTTCAACATAAACCCAGACACACTAAATCTATTAGAAGAAAATGAAGGGAAGAGCCTTGAACTCACTGGCACAGAAGACTACTTACTGAACAAAACACCAATGGCACAGGCTCTAAGAGCAACAATCAACAATTCAGAGCTCATGAAACTGAAAAGCTTCTATAAAGCAAAGGACATTGTTATCAGAACAAAATGACAGCCAACAGACTGGGAAAGGAATTTCACCACCCTATATCTGACAAAGGGATAATATCCAGAATATATAAAGAACTCAAGATGTTAAACACCAACAAATAAAGTAATCTAAAAAATGAGGTACAATACTAAACAGAGAATTCTTAATAGGGTAATATCAAATGGCAGAGACACACTTTAAAATAATGCTCAACATCCTTAGCCATCAGGAAAATGCAAATCAAATGAACATGAGCTTTCCCTTTACACTCCTCAGAATAGCAAAGATCAAAAATACAATACAAGCTGGAGAGGATGTGGAGAAGGGGGCACCCTCCTCCATTGCTGGTAGGAATGTTAACTTGTTCAACCACTTTGGAAATCAATCTGGTCCTTTCTCAGACAATTAGGAATAGTGTTACCTCAAGATCCAGCTATACCACTACTAGGCATATATCTAAAGTATGCTCAAGCATACAACAAGGACATTTGCTCAACCATGTTTATTAATAATAGCCAGAATCTGGACACAACCCAGATGTCCCTCTACTGAGGAACAGACAGAGAAATTTTGGTATATTTACATAATGGAATACTACTCAGGAATTAAAAATGAGGAACCCATGAAATTTGTAGGCAAATGGTGGGAACTGGAAAAGATCATACTGAGTGAGGTATCCCAGAAGCAGAAAGACACACAGGGTATATACTCACTCATAAGTGGATCTTAGACATCTGATATAGGATAATCATACAAAATCTGTACAAGTAAAGAAGCTAATCAAGAGCAAGGACCCTGGGTAAGATGATCAATCCTCACTCAGAAAGACAAACCAGATGGAGATCAGAGGAAGGAGAAAACAGGGAACAGGGCAGGAGCCTACTACTACCTCTGTTCAGTGTCCAAGTGGGTTCCATAGTAAAGGGAATAGGGCTTGTCTCTGACATGAACTGATTGGCTTGCTCTTTGATCACCTCCCCCTGAGGGGGGAGCAGCCTTACCAGGCCACAGAGGAAGACAATGCAGACAGTCCTTATGAGACCTGATAGAGTAAGATCAGAGGGAAAGAGAGGAAGACCTTCTCTGTCAGTGGAGTGGGGGAGGTCATGGGTGGAGAAGAGAAAGGGGGCGTGGGATTGGGAAGGGAGGAGGGAGGGAGCTGCAGGTGGGAAACAGAGTGAATAAACTGTAAGTAATAAAAATTAAATTAAAAAAGACCTAGAGGGGACAGGAGCTCCACAAGGAGAGCAACAGAATAAAAAATTTGGGGCACAGAGGTCTTTTCTGAGACTGATACTCAAACCAAGGACCATGCATGGATATAACATAGAACCCCTGCACAGATGTAACCCATGGCAGCTCAGTTTCCAAGTGGGTTCCCTAGTAATGGGAACAGGGACTGTCTCTGACATGAACTCAGTGGCTGGCTCTTTGATAACTTAACGCTGATTAGGTGAGCAGCCTTAGCAGGCCACAGAAGAAGGCAATTCAGCCAGTCCTGATGAGACCTGATAGGCTAGGATCAGATGGAAGGGGAGGAGGACCTTCCCTATCAGTGGACTTGGAAAGGGGCATGCAAGGAGAAGAGGGAGGGAGGCTGGTTTTGAGAAAGGGTGCTACAGCTGGGATACAGACTAACTGGGGGAGGTGATAAAATAGCCAGCCTCTGAGTTCATGTCAGAGACAGGCCCTGTTCCCATTACTAGGGTACCCACTTGGAAACTGGGCTGCCATGGGCTACATCTTTGCAGTGGTTTTACATTATCTCCATGAATGTCATTCCCTGAAAAGACTCCTGTACCCAGATTTTTTTTTTAATATTCAATATTATTTTTATTGTATCTTTTATTTTCTCACTTTCTGTTGTTATTTTTTCACAACCCAATGCTGGTTAAGGAATGTTAGACCTATGAAGATTATTAGTAAAACGACAATAACAGAGTTCAGTTATGATGTGTATACATTTTCATTTTGTGAATCTTAGGAACCTGTTATAGTTTGGGTTTGTGGCTCTGTTCAAGATTCTGACCAGATTTTTTTTTTTTTTTTTTTGGTTCTTTTGCTCTCCTTGTGGAGCTCCACTCCTCCTCTCCAGGTCTTTCTTAGGCCCACAGTTCTGTCTGGAAAGGTGATATTGGCATGCAGGGGTGTCTCTTGGGTAGGTACTGAGAGCCTGCTGTAGCCTGGCACCTTTTCCAGAAATTTTCTGGGTGGCCTGATATCTGACCCAATTGCTTCCTTCACCATGAAGTTTTCACTTGACTGGAAAACTCAGTCTCCGGTGTTATGGTGCCCACAGTTCAGGCTGGGATGGTGATCAGAGCAAGCAGGAGTGGCTCTGGGATGGATACTGATTGCCTGCGGGGACCCAGAAACTCTTAGGTGGGTTAAGTGTGTGTCCTGACACTGCTTCCCACACTGTGGGGTTTCCTCTCACCTGGGAAACACAATCGCTGGTGTTTTAGGGCCCAGAGTTCAGTCTGTTGTTTTGTTTTGTTTTGTTTTCTTGTTTATTTATTTATTGTTTATTACAAGCCAAATTAATATCTTTTTATTGTTTATTATTATTAGTTACATTTTATTAACTCTGTATCCCAGCTGTATCCCGCTCCCTTGTGCTGAGGGAAGATTTCAGTCTGTTGGTCGCTGTGCAGACACTGCAGTCTTGCTCCTCAGACACAGTGTCCTACCTGAGGTGCTATCTTGGATCTGGCTCCTGAACAGTAATCTTTTTTTTTTTTTCAATGCAGTTTATTCAGGAACCTTGAACAATCATCTGACCCTGGGGAAAGCCAGCCCACAGCTTAAATAGCCTCTGGGTAGCCAACCCCAGCGTGCCACGTGGGCAATGCAGATAGGTCCACATACATCGAAGCAAGCCAGATCCTCAGCCTTAGCCAAATGTGGAGTTGTTTGTGACAGAGAGCACTCACCATCGGGAAGGTGGAAGGCAGAAACCAGCTCCATCTTTAAGGCGCGGCATTACGCAGCTCTCTGCAGTTCCCCCTTTTTGTTTTAGACGCATCAGGCAAGAGTAGAGGTCTGATCTCTGATATTAGAAATAAATTGGGACTTTGTACCGATGTTCATTTAGGTGTCATCCACCCAAAGAGCATCAGACCCGTCCGATACCTTTTTCTCAGAGGCGGGACCTGGGGCATCAACCCGCATGCAATCAGACATGCTCTTCTCTGGGTCCAAAGCGGCTGACCCTGAGTGCAGTGCTTAGCCTCGCATCCTGAGCATAACATTTTAGCTTTTTATGGTATCCAACCATGCTTGGGGAGAATGTCCTGCTTCAATGGCTGTAAAGGCCTGAATGATCATGGCTGCATCACCCTGTTGTGAGACTCTAATCTTGCATATATACCACAGGCAAACCAAGGAGACCAACACCAGAAGGCCTGCTAACGCTCCCATGCCCGCCCATTCCTTCAGATGATTCATGGCTGCAGCAATCCATGTTGATAATCCTGTGGCTAGTCCTGCGTCCACTCTGGTAGAATTTACTGTGACAATGGCCACTCTCAGCTGTTCCATCGTAGTATCGAATTCTTCAGTCCAATTACCTAAAGTATAGCTCGACAATTGTTTAGACAGATTTGCAGCACAGGAAAAATTCTCATGTTATATGCTAGTGACTCAAAGTCCAGCATATTTTCATTGACAGCCAAGTTGAGCGATTTGCCATAGGGTATCAATTTGCTCCTGCACGAGGTCAATCCTCTGATTGAACACCATCAAGCTTCCTTTTAGTTGAGCATTAATTCCTTTATGTACAACTAAGGCATGAGCTACATTGCCTAAATGATTATTCACGGTCTGAGCAGTCTGCCCAGTATTACTCATGGCTAATGCCCCGGTGGTAGCTCCAACAGCCGCCAATGAGATGGTAGTAACAATGGTGGCTGTAGTTCCAAGATCCCTTTTCTGTCTGAAGAGAGTCATAGCGTGAGGGGCATCAACAGGCACAGGCACGCAGTGAGGCATGCGAGTAACCAGGGCATACCTAAATTTACTAGCATTCCGGCATTGGGCAAAAGAGCAAGTATCATTACTGCAATTACTTGGCTCTATCTGGCTAATAATGAATAAAAATGGGGTATAGACAAACAGGTGTGGGCTTATAGGAAATATTATGAGAAGCCTTAACCCCCTCGCTGAACAGTAATCTTAAGGCTTAGCTTTCTCCCCCAACAATACTACAAGTAGTCATTCCCTAAAGTATAAAAATATAAATAAAAATAAACATGGGAAATATCTGCCTGTGTTTTGCTCTTACATAGAGTGGTCTAACCATTATAGTTATGATTACTGAAAGGTCTGTCCAAAATCAAATCCCGTGACACCTGCTCAAGCTACAGTTCAGACAGCCAGTCTCCTCAAATGATATGACTCCCTTGTTTCTTCTCAGTAACCTGAGGCCAGGGTAATAGACAGCAGCGCTTCTCAAATTTTATCATGCAAATACATGCTGCCTGAGGAAACATGCCTTGTCTTGGTCATATTTCAATTTGATTTTTAAATTAGCAATGGAATAAAGACAAAATTCTTCAAAGTTTGATTCAGCAGGTATTAGGTAATGTCTGAAAAATGCACATTTGTGAAAACCTGTTAATATAGTTGAACACTGAACCTGAAAATAAAGGGGCTGACTGTGAATTGAGGGTCTTGCATTTAGCGGTAGCATACAGGTCGATAATTTTAATGGTTTCCTTACATGAGAATACATACATACATACATACATATCCCTCATATTAAATATATAAAATATAGTTACTTAAAAGCTGTCATAATGGTTAAGTAAACTGATAAATATATGTGAACATAGTAGGAACCTAAGAAATATTTTATCAGCAAGTGGCATTGTATCAGAGGAAGGTTACAGGCTTCCTTTATAGTTAAGAAAACAATTTCCAGTTTTTCAAAGAAATGGTTTGTAAATCAAATTTTCTCCCATCCAGAATTGTACAGATGTTTTGGAACCTATACATAAAATTTAATATTTATAACCATTAAATTTCATCTTGTTAACTTTGGCCAGAGCTTCAGCCTGTCAAGACGGTATTAAATTAAGACTGGGTTACTCAGTGTATTAGCTACTGCTCCAAGCTTTATGCCATCTGCAAATTTTATAATACACCATCTATGTCATTATACATATCATTAAAATTTTGAAAAGGACAATAACAAGGGTAGAGACATTTTACATTTTGTTTTGAAACAAGAAGGCATAGAGAAAGGAGATAAATTTATACTTTTATTTGACAAAGTATAAATCTGCATAGTTGGATAGCATCCAGTCAGCATTTCTTATTTGTTTTCCTTACACATATTTCAGAAAACATTTTAGACATAAACTAAATGAAAAGTATGATGTATATGAAATTTTCATCTTCCATCTAAAACTCAAAAGTAAAATGGAATCACTTGGTTTCCCATTATTGAATTCTTAGTGAGTTCATGCTGTCTCTTAACAATTATCATTTCTTTATAAGTGGTCAATCACAATCTATTTTGTAATAGATTTGTAATATCAGTGTGCAAACATTAATCTGAGATTGAATGGAAGCATGTATAGTCTGTGACTAACTGTTACAAAGTATTTTCTAAAGTTCTCAAATCTGTGTTTGCCATCCTTCCACTTCCCTGTACTTTTGTAGGTAACTCAGGAGACACACTCATTTAGGGCAGTCACATCACAGTCTTTTATTATGGTTGTGAGCTGAGCATTTAATGTCTGAGCCATCTCTCTCCAGTCTGGTCATGCTTTTTATATAGCTCAAGCTTTCCTTTCTTTTTAATCATTTTTATTTTAGTCTTTGGGTTTTTGACCATTTCTTTCAATATAGAAAATAAATATAAACATAACATATAAAATGAGTAATTCTGGTTATTGTTTCTTCTGTAATATGTCTTTAGTAAATATACTTAAGTTCAAGATTAGTGAGAGATCTTCCTGAGCCACTGCAACAAATTTTACAAATGTCTCGCTCTCAAATAATGTTCTAGATTCCCGTCTTTTGTAATAAGTTGGGTTTTACTTGGTTTCAAAAATATGTTTTTGTCATTTGCAACAGTGATATTTTAAAGTACACACTGAAAAATAGTGAAATCTTACTCATTTGCAAATTCTAAATCATTGGCTCTGAGATAGTAAAGTAAAATTTTCTGTAACTTTTATTGCGAGCTCTTTGAGAATAATCTTTTATATAAAAATATGTTTGTATGGACACTCTAAAACTACATTTACATTTCACCCATATCTCATACCTGGGAACCTTAAAGTGGAATCTTAACTTGCTTAACTGCTCTGAACATCCATTAAATCAAAACACACCTAGGTTGTTTCCATTTTCTGGCTATTACAAATAATGCTGCTGTGAACATGGTTGAGCAAATGTCATTGTTGTGTGTTGAAGCATCTTTCCAGTGTATGCCCAGGAGTGCTATAGCTAGGTCTTAAGGTATGGTTATTTCAGGTTTTCAGAAAAAGTGCTATATTGATTTCCAAAGCAGTTGTTAAAGTTTGCACTACCACCAGCAATGGAGAAGTATTCTCCTTTCTCCACATCCTCCCCAGCATGTGTTGTCAGTTGAGTTTTTGACCTTAGCCATTCTGACAGGTATAAGATGGAATCTCAGGGCCATCTTTATTTACATTTTCCCCATGACTGAGGACATTAAGCATTTCTTTTAGTGCTTCTCCATTCCAGATTCCTGTGTTTAGCTCTGTCTGTATCACTTTTTTTTTTGTTGTTAGATTATTTGGTTGTGGGTGTTTAATTTCTTGAGTTCTTTATATATTCTGGATATTAGTCTTTTGTCAGATATAGGATTGGTGAAGATCTTTTCCTAATCTGTAGACTGCCATTTCATTTACTGACAGCGTCTTTTGCTTTACAGAAGCTTTTCAGTTTCAAGAGGTCTCATTTATTACTTGTAGATGTTAAAGCCAACCTAGATGTCCCTCAACCGAAGAATAAAAAACAAACAAACAAACAAACAAACAAAAAAACTGTTACATTTACACAATGGAACACTACCCAGCCATTAAAGCAAGGAAATCATGAAATTTGCAGACAAATGCATGGAACTAGAAAAGATCATACTGAATGAGGTAACTCATACCCAGAAAGATACATATGGTAGCTACTCACTCAAAGCAGACTTGGGTGTCAGCTCAGCTTATCGACTATCAAAACTGTATATGTTCAAGAATGGGACCACTATTGAAGACATGAAAAGAAATGCAAAACAGGAAATATACCTGAAGCTTTAGATTAACGCAGAGAAAATTATAAACAACAGTTTTAAATCTATTCAAAATATGTGTACTCATATTTACAATATTCCTTCTCTTTTTGGTATTACAAAGTAGTTTTCATCTAACCTATAAAGAACAGAGGAAAGGCTAGGAAAATGAGGCAGTAGCCATGAAGCCATGTTAAATTCTACTCATTATGTAAATATTCTATGACTTCTCGGGATTCTACTTTTCCAGTGCACTGAATACTCAGGAATCTAAAACTGGATAGTGAAACCTCTCTTCACATGAAAGTGAAGCGCTAATGCCTCTGCCTCCCTGCCAATAAGAAGAGCTTCAAGGCCAAGCCACTGGTGCTTATTTATGCCTCCTAATAATCTGTTTTATTTAGAAACTGGGTCACATTAAGTACATCAGAAATGAGAGAATCCATGTAACATTGACATTAAAACTGCTCTCTCTACAACACAAAACCAGGTTCAAACAGTACTAAAATAAAATAGTTCAACACATAATAACTGTTCAAAATGGGTGCAATCTCAGGAATTTGTTCTCTTTTAATATTATTACCAAATAATGAATGTTCAGTGTATATGTTATTGGTTTTGTATTTTGCCTACAGCCTTCTTCAACAGTAGTTAAGGACTTGAAGGTTTGGGTTCTGTTTTGCATCTTTATAAGAATGTACTGTGATTGTTGAAATGACAGGTGAACAGTCTTCCTATAAGTGGCAGAGCACACATAGAACTTTGATTTTCATAAAGCATCTTACAGAGTCTTCTTTATTGTCAACACAACATGCCATTGGCGTCAGAAACAATAACTGAATCATTTAATTTCTCATTCTTAAAAAGTATTTGCCCTGATATGAGGATGAGAGATTTTAATTTTTTCTTATGCTTCCAATAATATATTAATCTCAGATAACAAGTATTAGAAGAAAAAGTACTTCAGGCTCCTTAGGCCCCTTGGAGACCTGGTTGATTGACTTATGAAGTCTGAAGCACCAACCAAGGACAATGTATGGTCTGGACCTCGGTCCTCTACTAAAAAAATGCCAATGGGCATCTTAGCCTTCATGTGGGCCCAGTAGTCAGGGGAATATGGGATGTCCCTGACATGGACTTTGTTACCCACTTTTTTTTTATCACTTCTTCCTGATGGAATTGCCCTACCAGGCCACAGGGGAGGAAGACAAATTCAATCTTCATGTGAGTAGATGAGCTGGGTGTCTGGATAGGGGGGCTCCTCTATTCTGAGGAAATAGGAGAAGGGAGATGTGGGAGGGTAGATGGGACTAGGAGAGGAGGTAGGGAACTATGACAGTTATGTAAATTGAATTAATTAATAAAAAGAGAGATCAAACATAACAAAAAAAGAAAAAGTATATCAGTGAAATAAAACAGAAAGCTTTCCAGCGATTCATAACCAAACTTTGAGCAGAGTGCAGGGAATCTTATCAAAGAAGGAGGGAAAGAAAGTCCTGGAGGGGACAGGAGCTCCACAAGGAGAGCAACAGAACCAAAATATCTGGGCACAGGGGTTTTTCTGAAACTGATAAACACAACATTTTTATCTATGCAAGTAAAGACGTTTTGTGTATTTGAATTCTAATATTACCACTGAAAAATGCATTTTTGGTTTAAGGATCTCACTTACTTGACCTTGGGCTCTAAGATGGTTTTGTGAATGCCTTTCTTCTGAAATCCACATTTTCAACTCTAATATGTTCAAATACTACTTTTGAATGTAATTGTTACATTAAATTTTATATAATACATAAAATTTTATACATTTGTATATATGTGTACGTCTGTAGTCATCAGATCACAAAGTTTCCTTGTGTACCTTATTTTTTTTTTTTTGAGGCAGGGTTTCTCTGTGTAGCCCTGGGTGTCTTGGAACTCACTCTGTAGACCAGACTGGCCTAGAACTCAGAGATCCACCTGCCTCTGCTTCCCAAGGGCTGGGAATCAAAGATTTATGCCACCATCTAGATGGCTTTTGTTTGTTTGTTTTGTATGTGTGTGGGAGTGGTGTGTTTTTATGTGTGGTAATCACTCAATATGAGATTTACTCTTAACATTTTTTCAGTACACGATACTGAATTTTATAGGCCTAATTTCAGGCACTATGTTGTACAGTGCACACAGCAAAAACACTCATTCAGTGTCTACATCTATCCATGACTATACAGCTAGTGGTGCCTCTCAGCAGAAAACACTTAGTTACCCTTTCAGGATACACAGCATAGGTTGTATTTTGCGACAAGAACATCTTCATTTCTCAGTGCTTCGAAGCAACCGCAAAGTTTTCAGAATATTATCTAATATGTATAATATGTTCCTACATACTTCTAACATAGAATATGTTGCTATAATATGATTATTGGAATAAGGGAACAGAAGGAAGATAGAGGAGGCATAAAAGGCGGAGTTAAGTTCAAGACAGAGGAAGGCTGAGAGAAATTATTTTCAGGTGACTTCTGGTTTCTAGTCAATGATATGCACGCCACAAACCCTCTAGTTTGTGGCTCTATTCATTATACTCATTGTTTTAATTCTTTTTGATCCTGTATTCTTCTCAGATACTTAGCGTAGCATTAGAAGAAAATGTGAGACGGGTCAATGGCTAAAAGAGGTACACTGGAAACTAAGAATTCAGGAGAGAGATCTGTAAATATATATGCACAAATATAAGGAAAATTGTTTTTCTCCAAATTACTCCTTGTTTATATTATACCCTACATAAATTTGGGCACAGTACGTGTCCTGTTGAGTGATGTCCTTTAAAAAATAATTAGTAAGCATATATTTTTTCTAAAACATGTGTCTCTACTTTAACACACATCAGAATCACCTCCAGGGTTACTAAGTACCAGATTGTGATGCCTTATCCCAGAGCCTGGGGTTCGGTAGGTCTAGGATGAGGTTTGAGAATTTGCCTTTCTAAAACATATCCAGGTGATGCTGATTCTGACTGACAAATGGACAAGTAAAAGTGCAAAAACCCGACAACCTGAGTTATCTCTGAAACCCATGGTAGAAGGTGACAACTCTGTAAAGCAGTCCTTTGACTAACACATATGTGCCCACTCACTGTACTAATAAATACAATCTGAATACTGTCTTTTGAGAACCAATTTTAAGTTAGAATTTCTCATATCTTGCAGTTTCAAATGATTGTAAAGATCCAGTTTGATCAATTAAATTAGAACACTGGGGAAGACCCTATCCTAGTGTCTTCTGCTTACAGTTTTGAATGCACTCCAGATAATTTGGGAACATATTTGGGGTATATGATACCAATTTTACATAAATAGCAACCAGTTTCTACTAAAATATCCATAAGTATGAAAAGGAAATGATTTGACCCAAATTCAATACTTAATCCTGTGACATATAGTCTTAACACAGTTAATTTCTGTAAATCATTAACATATACATGCCTAAGGGAAAGAAGGGGGAAAAAAACAGAGCTCTACTTTACTTATATAGAAATGAAAAATTGGAGTTTGGATTATAGCTTCTAACAGAATCATTGTGGAAGTAGACCAACTTGAACAATAGAGATAGATGCAAAAACAGTATCTCCTCAGAGAACATGTAAGAGGACCAAAAGGAATAAATTCAGTAATTAAGACAATAATGCTGAAGAGAAAGGTAGAAATTTTGAACTATATTGTTTCAAACAGTTGAACCAGAACAAAGAAATATTTCTAAAATTGTCTTACATATGATTTAATTATTCACATAATTCCACAAATACATTTAATATAGAATATAGATATTTAGTGAATATATATTGTATACAATTCTATATTTAAGTATGTTAACATTTTTTTATTGTGCCTACTCAGTATTTTAGACTCACATTCAGGCATCCACAGAATTTCTGGTTTAGAGAACTGAAAGTGGTGGTACTTGAGCCAACCTTTATAAGTATACATGTATCAAGTATCTTAAGAATGCGGATAAATTCAACAAAGAATCACAGAAGTGAAGAAAGGAAATAAGAGAAGAAAAGTTGAGTAGTGGGATGACAAGTTGAGAAAGTAATTTACTACTAAATTATGGACATGACATGATAAAGGAATTGTGAAGTCATTCAGTGTTTCCTAAGTGGTGAAGTATGTCTCATCCCTCATCATCCATTATTTCTCTTCAGAGGATTCTTGAAGTTTTCATAGATGGTTCTAAATAGTAACTTAATGACAGTCTTTGTAGGTCTCACCTGGCATTACTTTTTGCCACAGAGTCCCATGAGATCATGAGTAGAAGAGACATGTTACATGAAGTTACCATTAAGTTATCTGTTGATGTTCAGAAAGCATCACAAAAGAATGTTTCCAATAAACTCGGCTTTCAATATCCATAAAAAGAAGTTCTTTAGACAGAAGAAAAACTGATATATACCTGAAACTCTTACTCATATAGGAAAGGAAAGGTGAACAAAAAGAATAGATGAACAAAAAATAATTTTTTGTGTGTTACTGCTAGATAATTGAATGCCATTTTATTCAAAATAATATAAAGATGCACATGGTATGTACTCACTTATAAGCAAATATTAGACCTATAGTACAGGATAACCACACAGCAATCCACAGACCCAAAGTAGCTAAATATCAAAGAAGGCAAAAGGAAGGGTGTTTAATCCAAAGGAAAAGCAAGAACAAAACAGCTGAACTGGATTTAGGAAGGAAAACTGGAATTTTCTGTTCTCAAAAGAAGGCCTGCCTTTGGCCCCAGACTTTTAGAGAACACTGCTAGTGAAGTGTTTTCAGGTCTACTCTCTTGAGTAAAAAGTTCTGTCTTAGTATGGGTTTTACTGCTGTGACAAGACACATGACCACAGCAACTTTTATAAAGGAAAGCATTTAATTGGGGTGGCTTACAGTTTCAAAGTTTTAGTCCATCAGCATCATGGTGGGAAACATGGTGACAGGCAGGCAAACATGGTTCTAGAGAGGTAGCAGAAAGTTCTATGTCTGGCAGCAGGAAGTGCAGGACTCAGGACTTATAATTGGTTTTTTGAAACCTCTAAGCCCACCCCAGTGACACCTTTCCACCAACAAGGCCACACCTATTAATAACATTTTCAAACAGTGCCACTCCCTGGAACCAAGTATTCAAATCTATGAGCCTACATGGGACAATTTTTATTCAAGCCACCACAGGTTCAGTGAAAATTTAAAGAATTTTAAATGATATGATATCTATCTAGACTCTACCACCTATTTTGCCAAATATTTTCAAACAGAAAATGAAAATAATGCCTACCTCATGAGGTTACTGTGAAAAGTAAATGAGAATGAAAGGACTTTGTCATCTGCACATGTCAGCTGTTGATATTACGAATATCTTACTAATGTTCCCGATCTCCACTGCAACAAATCGTACATTCATTCAGGGTACAGAATGGCTATTTTAAAGTTAATTATTCATATTGATTCAAGTGATTATCTACATTTATTTTATCATGTTAACATAAATCATTTTATTGTAATCCTATCCATCAAATTTCATTTTATACAGAGTTTAGTCTAATCAAAGTGGCCAAAATTAGGCTTGCCTTTACTTACAAATTCACTGAACCTCCTTCTCTAAAAGCACAAGCCAACATTTGTGAATATTTATACCATAAATCATATACTAACAATATTCCAAAAGCAGTCACTTATTTTATGACTCAGTCTCTGATTTTCAAGATTCATTTAGCCCCTTTTCTTCTACCTTCCATCATGCACTGCAAAACTGTTGTAACATTTATAATATGGTATTATTATAGCACTTTTGACTTTCATCCACAAGAAATTCTGAGCAACTCTATCATAGTGGTTTATTTTTGGTATTCTCATTCATCTTACACAGTAGATAATTAATACGTATTTGCTGACACAGAAAAGGGAATGCAGGGAGGCCCAGGCTATAGGGAATATTATCCCACATAGAACTACATTATGCTAATATATTTCAAGTAACTTAAAAGGTAAAGAATATGTATTTATAATCATCCTATAGCATAAAATGTTTGTTGTGCTAGGCATGATATAAACCATACTAATTATTTTTAGTTAGCTCAAATTAGAAATACATGAAATGAAAGCCTGTTTATTTGATCCTCTCAGCCCATTAATGACATGCTCTTTGTCTTCTGGAAAAGAGGACACCGTTGACTTTATTGAGAAAACCATTACATAGAGAACATAGTTATTCATGAGAGAAGATCAGAATGAAAAAAAGATCAAAAAGCTTTATCTGCAAGGATTTCAATTGCATATTTTCATAACATCTATATGCCCATGGAACTAAATGTAAAAAATGTCTGTGCTGAGGGATGTTTTGGGAAGTACTCATACCCTTGGAAAACATGCTCCTCAAGTGAGCTGACAGGTAAGATTTTTAAAGACTACTCATATATTAGTTACTGTGTCTCCAGTGCTGAAATACACCCCTCAGAGTATCATAGAAATGCATATTCTAGTGTCTACATGAAGGAAAGTTTGGAGTACCTAAATTTTGAAAAAGTTTCCCAGATGCAGTACCAGAATCTGATCAACTGACCACACATGGAATAACAATGTCCTAGCAGACACTGTGAATAAGAAAATGCACCATCTTCTTTAGTTCTTTATATATACTGGATATGAGTCCTCTGTCAAATCTGTCTAAACAATTGTCGAGCTATATTTTAGGTAATCGGACTGGAGAATTCGATACTACGATGGAGCAGCTGAGAGTGGCCATTGTCACAGTAAATTCTACCAGAGTGGACGCAGGACTAGCCACAGGATTATCAACATGGATTGCTGCAGCCATGAATCATCTGAAGGAATGGGCGGGCATGGGAGTGTTAGCAGGCCTTCTGGTGTTGGTCTCCTTGGTTTGCCTGTGGTATATATGCAAGATTAGAGTCTCACAACAGTGTGATGCAGCCATGATCATTCAGGCCTTTACAGCCATTGAAGCAGGACATTCTCCCCAAGCATGGTTGGATACCATAAAAAGCTAAAATGATACGCTCAGGATGCGAGGCTAAGCACTGCACTCAGGGTCAGCCGCTTTGGACCCAGAGAAGAGCATGTCTGATTGCATGCGGGTTGATGCCCCAGGTCCCGCCTCTGAGAAAAAGGTATCGGGCGGGTCTGATGCTCTTTGGGTGGATGACACCTAAATGAACATCGGTACAAAGTCCCAATTTATTTCTAATATCAGAGATCAGACCTCTACTCTTGCCTGATGCGTCTAAAACAAAAAGGGGGAACTGTAGAGAGCTGCGGAATGCTATGCCTTAAAGATGGAGCTGGTTTCTGCCTTCCACCTTCCCGATGGTGAGTGCTCTCTGTCACGAACAACTCCACATTTGGCTAAGGCCGAGGATCTGGCTTGCTTCCATGTATGTGGACCTATCTGCATTGCCCCCGTGGCACGCCTGGGTTGGCTACCCAGAGGCTATTTAAGCTGTGGGCTGGCTTTCCCAGGGGTCCGAGGATTGTTCAATGTTCCTGAATAAACTGCATTGAAAAAAAAAAAAAAGAAATACAAAAAAAAAAAAAAAGAAGAAAAGAAAATGCACCATCAGTGACATCTGCAAAGTAATTGCTACTTTATTTCCCCTATGGCAGTAGTTACAGATCTTGTCTCTGTTAACATCTTTTACTTAAGAGAATAATTGCGTTAATAAACAAACTTCAAACACTGGACCCTTCAGTTAACCTTAATTTAATCGCAATTGAAAATGCAGCTGGTATAATGAGAAAATATAATATCCTTGACAGACAAAGGAAATCATGTTTATGTTTTCATTTGAAACCTCTTAATGTGAATCACTTCCCATATGGCTTCTGAGAGATGTTACTGAAGGTATATTTATTAGTGATGTATGCATGGCATCTAGTAGCTTCATCCCAAACCAAAGGTGAGATGGCCATCACAAAGAGGGCAACAGAGAGTCATCCCATTTCCTTGCAATCACAGACCTTGAAATCCGGTAAAAGGACAGAAAACCAATCAAAATATCTTTAACCAATAATGACCAAGTAAAGATCTTTTAACATAAAAGGCTATTTTTTCGATGCTCCCCATAATATATTTTCCCTGTTCCCAAGAGTTATATAACTACATCCTTATCATGTCATTCTCCATAACTTTAGCTAAAGAATCAGAAGGGTAGTTTTTAAAATAAGGAACAATATAACTACATCTTTTAGACAACATGACTTCTTTTGCAGCAGTATTCAAAATCTGTAAGACCTGACTGTCACTCAATTTGAAGATTTTTCCCAGTGATTTTCCCACTCTTGCTAATTCTCTTTGTTCTAAGTTATTTCCTGCCTCAGTCAATTGACAGACTAAACAAAATTGTAAATGCACAAACTTTCATGAGCAAGACTCTATTTCAAGGATACTTTATATAAATTACTTGATTCTGTGATAAATTCCATGTAAGGAAATCAACCTGTATTGTCTCTATAATCATCTCCAAATACCCCTTAAGATACTTTTCAAGTTTCAGTCTTCTTTTTCTAAAGTAGAATATCTGTGCTTTGACTTTATGCACAACTCTAAGTGTTTCTATTTTGATTATTCTAAGAACATCCAACATTTATGGGATGTGCAGCTACCTGGAGTATGCAAGAGCAAGAGGTGGTTACCAGTATCAGGGGTGAAAATGCAAAGGGCCCAGTCTTCTACCTAGGAACTAGAAGGAAAATGTGACTGTAGGAAAGGAACTCTACATGCACGTTGGTAACAGGAGAATAATAAATTTCTTTCTAATGGAAAATCCTGATTCTGACTGCTGGTGTCCATAAATGTCATATTCCTAAAACATGAACAAAAGTAGACAAACCTGAAGTTGTAAATGTAGGGAGGAAAAAAGAGGAACCATCATAGTGGCACCTATAAAAAGCATGCAGGAAAAGATAACTAAAGAAATCTTCACTTACTGACTGTTTGATAGTTCCGACTCTTTTCTCTAATCACCCCTAGAATATCAGCAGTTAGGTTTTGTTTTATTTCTGAGAAATGAAAAACATTTTTAAAATTACATGACAACTGGGCCCGGAGTGTACCTCAGTGGTATAATGCTAACTTAGCATGCATGGTGTCCTGGGTTTTATCTTCAATACAAAAATAAAAGATAAAAACATTGGGATAAAGTCCTCAAATATACATAAAATATAGGAGCAAAAAAAATGAAAGAAAAAGAGAGAACTATGCCAAAATTTGCAGGAGCGGTTGGATTTCAGAGAAAGAGAAAATCATCAAAAAATATATTAGGAAAACCTTCTAGATGGATTTCCAGGATGAAATCCCCAACAAAACAGACTAGATCAGGCCCTCACCAAACAAATATTGTCATGAAATTTAAGAATATTGAGGTATGGGCTGGGGAGATGTTTCAAGAATTGAAAGTTCTGGAATCTTTTAGAGTACCCAAGTTTGGACATCAGCACACACTTACCTGGTGTGGTTCATACCCGCTTACAATTCTAGCTTCAGGGGAGCTGGTGTCTTTTTTGCAGCATCTTTTTTGGGCCCCGTGCATGCACATGCAGTGCTTACATACACACAGGCAACCTTATAAAAGAACACTGGGGAAAATTGCACGCTTACAGAAAGGGAAAGCAATCAGGTCATATGCCAAAGATTGAAAATGAGACTATTGGAACTGGAGAGGTGACTCAGAAGTTAAGAGCATTCACTGGTTTTGCAGAGGACCCCAGTTTGATGCCCAGCACCAACATGGTTGTTCACAGCCATCTGTAATTCGAGTCCCAAGGCATCTGGTTTCTTCTTTTTCACAATCTGCAGGCAGCAGGTACATGCATGGCACATATATGTACATGGAGGCCAAACACTCATACCCCAAAAGTAAAACATATTTACAAAAACAGAAATGAGACTAGCTCAGGACTTTAAAACAACAAAGGAAGCCAGAAGGCAAGGGCACAAGGCATTCAGACATTTGAAAGAAAGCCATATTCGTCTGATAAATTTCTATACAACTACAGAAAAATAATATTAGATAGTTTTCAGCCTCTGGGATTTACTGCTGAATAAGTCTTTTTTAGTTCTTTCTGAACTCTGGCTGGCTTTTTCAACTCAAGTGTTCTGGCTCACACTACTCTCCAAGCTCACTGATTCAAACTGGCTTCACTCAGATTCTGACTGAATTCCTTTGCTTGGACTCAAGTTACCTCTACCAATCTGTTCTAATCTTCTGGATCCTTCTCATTCTCTGGTTCATTCTGTCTTCACCTGTGTCTAGCTTGTTCTCTCTTCAAACTGTCTCTGCAAAACTCTCTCTCTCTCTCTCTCTCTCTCTCTCTCTCTCTGTACTGCTCTCTTAAGTCACCTCTCTTTCCTCTCTGTTTTGTGAGTTTTGCATGTCATATTCTGTCAAATCTTTCTCTGGTTAGTCACTTTGTCTGCTTCTCAGTTGACATCACTTTCAAACATGAGTGCTTTTTCTACAAAAAAAAAAAAATCACCTTCATTTTAAAGGTGTGTTCTAAGGGCATATCTGCATTCCAAACAGATCACGCAGACCTATAAGGTCTTTGAATGTAATCAGAGTAGCAATGCTGCTGGATTAAAATTCCTCTACAATTTATTCACTCTTTCCTAGGTTTTTGAAACAAGGTCTTGCTATGCAGCTCTGGCTATCTGAGAATCCAGCTCCATAGCCCAAGTAAGCCTTCAACTTACATCATTCCTTTTGTCTCAACATTCCCAAAACTACATACTACAGGTATATACTACCACATCCAGCCCAAGTCTTTTATATAGTCCATAAATCTGTTAAACTCTTTAAGCTAGAAAACCTAGAGTCCTTTGTGGCTTTCATCACCACTGACAATGTCTCTGTCAATGCCATATAGCAAGACTCCTCCTTCCAAAGTGGCATTACAGTAATTTCTTTATTGATATCACTGATTTCTGAGTCTTTTGCCTCAATTTATCCCCACTTTATAGAAAATTGTAAACTACTACACTCATTTAGCCCACCAAATAATTAGCTTAATAGGTAGTCTAAGTATGTAGTTACCTTTTAAAGATGTTACTATTTTAAAAAAAAAGTTGTTACTATTTCCTAAAATGTTTCTATCATTTAATGCATCAAGAGTGAATTTACCTTAGGCATTCCATACCTTTATCAACATTTAATATCATCAGATTTTTAAATATAAGTAAGACTAGTAAGTATGTTATATGTACATTCCCAATTTAAACAATGTTAGGACTTAAGAACCATTTTATAAAACATTTGTTTCCATTTTGTAAATTGAAGATTGCCCAGTATTAACACTAAGCCATTTACCTCTAGTATTGATCTCTACAATTTCCTTATCTATACTTGAAACAAAACTATTAAAAGAGTTAAATACAGCTGGGATACAGAATTAACAAAATGTAACTAATGAGAAAAATAAAATTATGGAAAAAAAGAGTTAAATAATAAAGATGTATACATGTACAAGGCAAAATTTTAATGTTGATTTATATGCCCATAAAAGTAGACAATCTTGAGCCTGGATATGTCACTAGAAAAATGTCCATTCTATTATATCACGAAAATGACTCGAAATTTTTACTCAGCCTTTTGTCTACAAATTGAAAAAAAAAAGTCTCACAAGAAGGTAATATCTCAAGATGCTGCTACACAAAGATTTTTGGCCTAAGTAGTCCTAACTAATAATTACAGAGTTTTTTTTTTTCCTTTAGAGTCAGAGGCTCATATTTCCAAGACTGATCTCCAAATTTTTAAGTTGATGTAATGCTAGGGAGCAAAGCTAGGGCCCTGTACAGTCAGGTGAGTTAGGCACTCTACAAACGGACTTATTTCCAGTCTTTGTGACTATAGATTTTCTAAGATCAGATCATAATAGAAAAATAAATTCTTAGCTTCCTGCTTATGACAATGAGACAAACCATCAAAACCCACTAGACATGTGTTTTAATACTATTTCCAATAAAATCTCTGCTGAGGATGTTGCAATAATCTGTCTATGTGAGGAAATATCACAATATAATACTCAAAAAGCAGAAAAAATAAACAAAAACTTTAAGTCAAAAGGAAAATATTCTTAAATGTTTAAAACATATAGTATGTACTATAATAAAAACATTCTATGAGACAGAGACATTAGGCTTGTAAATTAAACTGAATGAGACTTTTATGATAAAAATCCAGTTTAATTTATTTATTGTTTTATTAATTACAGTTTATTCACTTTGTATCTCAGATGTAGCCCCCTCCCTCGTCCCCTCCCAATCCCCATCTCTGTCCTTCTTCTCCTCCCTTCCCCCACTGATTGGGGAGGTCCTCCTCCCCTTCTTTCTGATATTAGTCTATCAGGTCTCATCAGGACTGGCTGCATTGTCTTCCTCTGTAGCCTAGTAAGGCTGCTCCCCCTTCAGGGTGAGGTCATCAAAGAGCAGGCCACTGAGTTCATGTCAAAGACAGTCCCTGTTCCCATTACTAGGGAAACCACTTGGACACTGAGCTGCCATGCGCTACATCTGTGCAGGAGTTCTAGGTTATCTCCATGCATGGTCCATGGTTGAAGTATCAGTCTCACAAGAGACCCCTGTGCCCAGATTTTTTTTCTCTCCTTGTGGAGCTCCTGTCCCCTCCAGGTCTTTCTACCTCTCCCTTATTTCCTAAGAGTCCCTCCACTCTGCCCAAAGTTTGCTTTGACTGATGTTTAAAAATCCTATTTAGTGCAGACTGTCAATGTTTCTACAATCACAGAAACTTCCATTTTAATATTCAACTTAATAATGAGCCAGGTGATCAGAGGAGCACTGTTATGTTTCTCTTCTTTTGTCTCATAGGGCTACAGACGTGATTCTAGCTAAATTTGCCTTTTTAAAATATTTACTCTTTTTACATAAAGAAAGTAGAAATGAGAAAGGAACATAATGAGGGAATGCAAGTCTCTACAGAGACTAGGTAGTTAGGCATTTTCTTTTCTTTCTTTCTTTTCTTTTCTTTCTTTCTTTCTTTCTTTCTTTCTTTCTTTCTTTCTTTCTTTCTTTCTTTCTTTCTTTCTTTCTTTCTTTTTTGACAGAGGATCTTTGTATGTAGACAGCCTTGGCTGTCCTAGAAGCCACTACATGGTGAGTATGGCCTCCAAGTCACAGGAATTCACTTGCCTCTTACTCCTAAGTGCCCTTGTTCCAGTTTCTAGCTTGACCTTTGAATCAAGGCTTGGATTATTTTACTTAGCTACTAGAGTTGTGGGGTACACATTTCTTCAACATCTTATTGATGGGAACTTCACCACTTCCAGAAAGCCATGTAATTTAATTTGGAAGCATTTTTAACTGAATAATATTTAAACTGAGGCTAAACTTATTTCTCCAATCATTTTTCAGGTCTACTTTCTTCAGTTTATTTGGAACTTCCTTTATCTTTCTACAAAATAGCATATAAACAAACAGCTACACCCATTCCTTCCAAAATTAATTTTGCCAGTTACTTTTATTGTTAACCATAGCATGGTTTTAAATTCCTTTAATACTTCTATTTTGCTTAACCCAGTTCATCATTTAATTTTCAAATGTGACATAGCATCTGAACACAATGTTTATATGCATAGTTAACTGAGGGGAAATGTGAAACATTTCCAAATATATAAATAAAAATGATATAAATAAAAGAAAATTCAAAAATTCAACCTAAGAATAGAAAAATTGAGCACCCCTTCTACCTAAATTCTGGATGATCAAATAAAGAAAACCCAAAAGAATAAATTTTTAAAAACTAGCTTAAGTCAGAGAGAAGGGGAGGAAGTCCTCCCCTATCAGGGGACTAGGAAAAGGACATAGAGGGAGAAGAGGGAGGTTGGGTAAGATGGGAAGAGATGAAGGATGGGGTTGCAGCAGGGATACAAAGTGAATAAATTGTAATAAATAAATAAATAGTTAAATAAGTTAATAAATAAATAAACAAATAAATAAGGGGAAAAATACATACTTTAAAAAGCTACATTGTTTTAATTTCTCTTTGTTAGTCTTTGATGTATTTATGTCTTTACTTGGACTTGTGTCTATTTCCTATTTCTGCTATATTAAATTATTATACATTTAGTAAAAATATGGTATAAGTTAAAAATAATTTTATAACAGCTTAAACTATCATTGTCAAAAATGTCTATAAGACACAAAAAAGTAACATTCTGTTATTTCTTCAAAATGTTTGCAGTATTAAAAATAAAAATAGATCAAATAGAATTGTAACAAGTTTCCTGTTGAGTCTAGGCATGATATTATGTATCTAAAGCTCCAACACTAGAAAAGCTGAGATTGGAAAATCACAAGTTTGAGGCCAGCCTGATCAAGGTAAGTATCCAAGACCAACACAAGCTACATAGCAAGACTATGTTTTTAAACTCTAAAATAATGATTTCCATGCTTTCTTGGTTGGCTTTAGGTTTCATTTTGTTTTGTTTCAACATGTTTTATTTTACTGGGTTTTTTTTGTTGGTTTGTTTTGATTTTCTTTTTTGTTTGAGAGAGAAAAATAACATCAACTAGGTGGGTAGGGAGATGGGAAAGTCCTGGAAGATGTTGGTGGTGACATGATAAAAATACATTGTTTAAAAATTAATGAAAAGTATAAAAAATGTCTTCACAACATAAGTATATAAAAATAAGTATATAAAAAAACAAACTTGAAGCTACATAGAACTTCTATAAAACATTAGCAACAAGGCATAAAAAGTTTTAGCCATTCTGGAATACAAATATTCAACTAAAACACAGTCAGTATGTTAAGGACAACCAGTTTACAAATAATTACACATAGAAGCCTAAATAGCATACACAATATACATGTAAAAAGTATTGCTCCATTTTAGCCTTAAAATATTTTCTTTCTATGAAAAGAAGTGGAAAATGTACAATGAACAGTATAATCAACTCAGTAAAATTTACACCAAAATAAACAGTTATAAAACTAACTAGCGGTGTCATTCAGGAAAGAGTGCATTTGCTGAACACCTCAAGTCTCTGCGTTCAAGTCTCAGAACAACTGCAAAATAATAAAGACAAATTAAACACCATGTGAATGTTTTATTATATATATATATATATATATATATATTCCTCATTTTAAAATTGTTTCTATATTTTTTATTTTTATTACAATTTTTTTTTTACTTTGTATCCCAGCTGTATCCATCTCCCTCATCTCCTTTCCTACTCACTCTCCTTCACTTTTCCCTCAATATGTTCCTCCCTATTCTACTGATAGCAGAGGTCCTCCTCCCCTTCTATCTGACCTAGCCTATCAGGTCCCATCAAGAATGCCTGGATCCTCTTTCTCTGTGGCCTAGTAAAGCCACATAACCAGGGGGAGGTGATCAAAGAAAAAGGCACTGAGTTCATGTCAGACACAACTTCTGCACCCCTTACTAGGGAACCCCAAGGAGACTGAGCTGCTCATAGGCTACATCTGAGCAAGGTGGCTCAGTCCTCTCAACACATAGTCCTTGTATGGTACATCAGTCTCTTCAGGACTATTGAGCCCAGATATTTGTCTTTGTTGGTCTCCTTATGGAGCTACTGTACCATCCCCTTCTTTCTATCCTCAGCTTCTTCCATAAGATTCCTAGCACTTTGCTGAGTATAAGTTTCAGTATCTGCTTCAATACTCTGGTGGGTAGAGTCATTCAGAGGCCCACTGTGGAAGGCTCCTTTCCAGTTCTTTGTTTTCTCCCACTTCAGATGTCTATCCTTTTTGCCCTTCTGAATAAATATTAAACCTCTTCCGTAGGGTCTTCCTTGTTGTTTGGCTTCCTTAGGACTATTGATCATTAAAATTAACATGGTGAAAATGGTTGGATACAGAAGTAACTCAAAAAAAATCAGAAGCCCACCTGGATAAGTTAAAAAAAAAGGGGGGTTGAGAAAGAGAAACTACACACTTCACAATAGCCCCAAATAACATAAAGTACCTTGGTGTGACTTTAAACAAGCAAGTGAAAGACCTATTTGAAAAACAAAACAAAACAAAAGAAAACAAAAAACTTCAAGTAGCTGACAAAAGAAATTGTAGAAGATATCAGAAGCTGGAAAGATCTCCCATGCTCACGCAACGGTAGGACTAACATAGAGAAAATGGTTATCCTGCAAAATGCAACCTATAGATTCAATGCAATTCCCATCAAAATACCAACACATTTCCTTGGAGACCTTGAAAGAACAATTCTCAACTTCATATGGAAAAAAACAAAAAACTCAGAATTGTCAAAACAATACTGTACAACAACAGATCGTCTGGAGGTATCTTCATCCCTGATCTCAAGCTGTACTACAAAGAAATAGTAATAAAACTGCATGGTACTTGTACAGAAACAGAAATATGGCTCAATGGAATCAATAGAAGACCCAGAAATAAAACCACACACCTATGGATACTTGATATTTGACAAAGGAGCCAAAACTACAATCCCAAAACTTTAGGATTTTTTTCAGTGCTTGATGACACCAGAATTGTGGCTACAAACGTCCCCATCTCTGCATCCTGTAACTTTTGAACAGTTGTGTAGAGAGCATGAAGGACCCTCACAAAGCAAAGTGTCCAAGTTGACATCTTAAAAATAAAAAAAGCAGCATCTTCAATGAGTGGTTCTTGTCTAAATGAGTATCTACATGTAGAAAAATGCAAATAGATCCATATTTATTACCCTGTACAACACTAAAGTTCAAGTGGATCAAAGACCTAAAAAAACATACACAATAAATCAGAAGAAAAATTGGGAAAAATCCTTGAATTCACTGGCACAGGAGACAAAGTCAGAAGAGAAAACCAACAGCACAAGCTCTCAGATTAACCATCAATAAATGGAACCTCATGAAACTGAAAAGCTTTTGTAAAGCAAAGGACGCTGTCATCAGAACAAAATGACAGCCCACAGACTGTGAAAAGATCTTCACCAACCATATATCTGACAGAGGAATAATACCCAGAATACGAAAATAACTCAGAAGTTAAAAAGCAAGAAATACTCTTCATGTCTTACTAACTACCTCTTCTTTCATAGAATTCCCTGCACTTTGCCCAAAGTTTGGCTATGAGTCTCAGCATCTGCTTTGATACACTGCTGGGTAGAGTTTTTCGAAGGCCCTCAGTGGCAGACTCCTGTCCTGTTTCTTGTTTTCTTCTTCCAATGTCCTTCTTTCCCCTTTGTCTTTCTGAGTGGAGATTGATCCTTTTACCCCAGGTTCTTCTCCTTGTTTAGCTTCTTTTTTTTTTCTTGTTTAGCTTCTTTACTTGTACAAATAGTATGTTTATCCTACTTATAGGTCTAGTATCCATTTATAAATGAATATATACCATGTGTGCCTTTCTGCTTCTGGAATACCTCACACAGTTTGATCTTATCTAGATCCCACCATTTGCCTGCAAATTTCATGATTTCCTTGTTTTTAATTGCTGAGTAGTATTCCATTGGGTAAAAGTACCACAATTTTCCCGCATGCCCCTCCCCAAGTCCGCTGATAGGGGAGATGCCCCTCTCCTTCCTTCTGATCTTAGTCTATCAAATCTCATCAGAAGTGACTGCATTGTCATCTTCTGTGGCCTGGTAAGGCTGCTCCCCCTGGACTTGGGGAGGGGTATGTGTGAAGAAGGGAGAGGAAAGGTGGGATTGGCAGGGGAGGAAGGAGGGGTTTATGGGGGGATACAAAGTGAATAAAGTGTAACTAATAAAAATTTTTTAAAAAAAGTACCACAATTTCTGTATCCGTTCCTCCGTTGATGGACATCTGGGTTGTTTTCAGGTTTTGGCTATTACAAATAAAGCTGCTACAAATATGGTTGAACAAATGTCCTTGTTGTGTACTTGAGCGTATTTTGGATTTATGCGTCAGAGTGGTATAGCTGGATCTCCACAAGGAGAGCAACAGAACCAAAATATCTGGGCTCAGGGGTATTTTCTGAGACTGATACTCCAACCAAGCTACATTCATGGGTATAACCTAGAACCCCTGCTCACATGTAGCCCATGGCAGCCCAGTGTCCAAGTGGGTCCCTTAATAAGGGGAAGAGGGACTGTCTCTGATATGAACTCAGTGCCTGGTTCTTTGACCACCACCCTTGAAGGAGGAGCAACCTTGCCATGGCACAGAGGAGGACATTGCAGCCAGTCCTGATGAGACCTGATGAGCTGGGGTAGGATGGAAGAAGAGGTGGACCTCCCCTATTGGTTGACTAAGACAGGGGCATGGGAGAAGATGAGAGAGAGAAGGTGGGATTGAAAGGGAATGGGGGGGCTTCAGCTCCAATGCAAAGCAAATGAAATGTAATTAATGTAAAAAAAATAAAATTAAAAAATAAAATAAAAAGCAACAAATAAAGTAATCCAATTAAAATGTGGTACAGAGCTAAACAGAGCATTTCCTATAGAGGAATATTGAATGTCAGAGAAACACTAAAAAATGCTCAATACCCTTATTCATCAGGGAAATACAAATCAAAACGATCTGAAGATTTCACCTTACACCCATCAAAAAGACTGACCAAAAACTCAAGTGACAATATATGCTAAAGAGGATGTGGAGAACGGGGAACCTTCCTCCACTGCTGCTAAGAAGGTAATCTTGTACAACCATTTTGGAAATCAATCTGACATATTCTCAGAGAATTAGATATGGTGCTTCCTCAAGATACAGCTATACCACTCTTAAGTATATATCTAAAATATGCTCAAGTAAGATGATCAATAATCCTCACTCAAAAAGACATATGGGATGGACATTTGAAAAAGGATAAAACAGGAAACAGAATAAGAGCCTACCACAGAGGTATTCTGAGATACTCTACCCAGCAGTGTATCAAAGCAGATGCTATGACTCATACCAAACTTTGGGCAGTGTGCAGGGAACCTTAGGAAAGAAGGGGGAGATAGTAAGACCTGGAGAGGATAGGACCTTCACAAGGAGAGCAACAGAACCAAAAAATCTAGGCACAGGGGACTTTTCTGAGACTAATACTCCAAGCAAAGACAATTCATTGCTATAACCTATAACCCCTGCTCAGATGTAGCTCAAGGCAGCTCAGTATCCAAGTGGGTATCCTAGTAAGAGGAACAGGGACTGTGTCTGACATGAACTCAGTGGCTGGCTCTTTGACCACCTCCCTCTGAGTGGGGAGCAGCTTGACCAGGCCACAGAGGAGGACAATGCAGCCAGTATTGATCAGACCTGATAAGCTAGGATCAGATAGAAGGGGAGGAGGACCTCCCCTATCAATGGACATAGAGAGGGGCCTGGGAGGAGATGAGGGAGGTGGCATGGCTTTGGGAGGGAATTAGGAAGGGGGCTAGAGCTGTGATACAAAGTGAATAAACTGTAATTAATATAAAAATATTTTAAAAAGGAAAAGTAGAATGTAAAGTAAATAAGAGATATAAAGAAAAAAAATAGAAAATAAAATGGCCATCCTACCAAAAGCAACCTATACATTCAATACATTTCTTATCCAAATACTAACAAAATTCTGTACATACCTTGAAAGAACAATTTTATATGATAAAACAGAAAACCAACAATTGCTAAAACAATCCTGTACAATAAAATAACTGTGGAGAGATCCCAATCCCAGATCTCAAGCTGTACTATAGAGCAACATTAATAAAAACTGCATGGTACTGCCATAGGAACAGAGTGGTAGATCAATGGAATCAAATCAAAGATCCAGAAATAAACCCACATATCTATCGATATTTGACTTTTGACAGAGAATCCAAAACCATAAAATGTAAAAAAAAATAAAATAAAATAAAAAAGAAAGAAATAACAAAAGAAAGAAAAAGAAAAAGACAGCAAGATAGCATCTTCAACAAATAGTGCTGCTATAACTGGATGAGTACATGTAGAAAAACGCAAAAACACAAATAGATCCATATTTATCACCCTTCACAAAACTAAAGTCCAAGTGGATGAAAAAGCTCAACAGAAAACCATAGAATACCATGCAATTTTACATTATTATTTTTAAGAAGTAAAATGAAGTGACTATCTCAGAAACTGATATAATTTTTTTAAAAAAAGAGTTAAAAACTTCCTAAGAATAAATAAAATTTTCAAATTCTCTACATTCTAAAAGAGAAAAAAAATACAAATATCAAACACTGCAGATGAGAAGGTTAGAATAACAGGTATAAGATTAAAATAAACCTTTCATATATGAACAGCATATTTATTCTAGTAAACTAGAAACACTTGAGGGGATACAAGACTGCATCTCTGACCACACTGGGTAGCTGAACAGCAGCTCAGCAGTGAGAGCAGAGAGAGCAGCAGGCTGTACTGTGGACCTACAAACCCCAACATCTATTTTTCTCAGTGGGCCTGTGGGATACTGGAGCAGCTCTAGGCTCAGAGATCTACCCGTCTGCTCCCCAGCAACATAGCCAACTTGGATCAGAAACAACACAGCAAGCACAGCCAGTGAACCCAACAGAGCCGAGGTAGGCCTTGAACCTAAATGCCATCCTCTACCATCTTAAGAAATCCTGTGGGACACCGGAGCAGCTCTAGACTCAGAGATCTTGCACCTGTGCCCACCACCTACCTGGGTCACAGAGAGCCATCAGAGACAGTGAATCCAAGGGAGACTACTTGAGACTCTAGAGACAGGTGGATCCGGTCTGTAGAACAGGCTCCAGGAATAATCAGTCAAGTCTACAGACAACCAGATGGCTAGTTGACAGCGCAAGAATACAGGCAACAAAAATCAGGACATCATGGTTCTACCAGAATCTCCAAAAATAAGCAGATTCTATTGGAGCTAAAACACAGGAAAATGATCTTAAATCTATAATTACATAGACATTTGAGGCACATAAAGAGGAAATGAACAAAAAAATTGAGACCATCATGGACAGAGAGGAATCCACATTCAAACAGATGAAGGATATGGTGCAAGATATAAAAATGGATTTAGAATCAAGAAAGAAAACACAAACAGAGAAACCCCTTCAGTTGTGGAACTTAGAGAAGAGATCAGGAACCATAGAGGCAATCATCACGAACAGAATATAAGAGATGGAAGAGAGAATGGCAAGTGCTAGAGATACAACTGCAGAAATTGATACATCTCTCAAAAAAAAAAAAAGAAAAATTTACAAAAGCAAAACATCCAAGAAATCAAGGATGCCATGAAAAGACAAAACCTAAGAATAATAGGAATATATGAAAAAGAAGATTCCAGGCTCCAAGGCCCACAAAATAATTTTTGAGGAAAATATAGAAGAAAATTTCCACAACCTTAAGGAAGAGATGCCTATAAAAATACAAGAGGCCTACAGAACACCGAATAGACTAGGCCAGAAAAGAAACTACTCCAACCACATATTAATCAAAACAATAAATCTACAGAACAAAGAAAAAATATTGAAAGCAGCAAGGGAAAAAGAACAAGTAACATATAAAGGCAGACCTATCAGAATAACACCAGACTTCTCAACAGAGGCTATGAAAGCCATAGGGGTCTTTGCAAATATCATGGAGAAGCTTAGTGATCACAGGTGCTAACCCAGACTACTATACCCAGCAAAACTTTCAATCAATATAGATGGAGAAAATTATTTCATAATATAACTAAATTTAAAAAATTTATAAACAGCAATCCAGCACTATAGAAGATACTTGAAAGAAAACTCCAACCCAACGAGATCAACTACACCCAAGAAAACACAGGATAAAGATACATTCCCAATAAAAAAGCAAAAGAAAACAAGCACACAGTCACTACCTTTCCCCTCCTCCATTGTTGGTGGGAATGCAAACTTGTACAACCACTTTGGAAATCAATCTGGCACTTTCTCAGACAAATAGGAATAGTGATTCCTCAAGATCCAGCTATGTCACTACTAGGCAAATATCCAAAAGATGCTCAAGTACACAACAAGGACATTTGCGAAACCATGTTTATAGCAGCTTTATTTGTAATAGCCAGAACCTGGAAACAACACAGATGTCCCTCAGTTGAGGAATGGATACAGAAATCGTGGTACATTTACACAATGGAATACTATTCAGCAATTAAAAACAAGAAAATCATGAAATTTGCAGGCAAATGGTGGGACCTAGAAACGATCATCCTGAGTGACGTATCCCAGAAGGAGAAAGACACACATGGTATATACTCACTTATATAGACCTATAAGATAGGATAAATATACTGAAATATATACACCTAAAGAAGATATACAAGAAAGAGGACTTGGGGTGAGATGACCAATCCTCACTTAGAAAGACAAATGGGATGGACATTAGATGTAGGAGAAAACAAGAAACAGGACAGGAGCCTACAGCAGAGGGCCTCTGAAGACTCTACCTAGCAGTGTATCAAAGCAGATATTAAGACTCATAACCAAACCTTCGGTAGATTGCAGGGATTCATATGAAAGAAGGGGTAGTTGGTAAGACCTGGAGAGTACAGGAGCGCCACAAGGACCAGATATATCAGGGCACAGGGGTCTTTCATGAGACTATTTCTCCAACCAAGGACCATGTATGGATATAGCCTAGAACCCCTGCTAAGATATAGCCCAGGGTAGCTCAGCGTCCAAATGGGTTCTCTAATAAGGGGAACAGGGAGTATTTCTGACATGAACTCAATGGTAAACTCTTTGACCCCCTGAGGGAGGAGCAGCCTTCCTAAGCCATAGAAGAAGACATTGCAGCCAGGCCTGAAGAGACTTGATAAGCTAGGGTTAGATGGAAGGGGAGGAGGTCCTCCCCTATTAGTGGATTTGGAAAGGGGCAGGGAGAAGATGAGGGAGCAAGCGTGGGATTGGGAGGAAATGTGGGAGGGGGCTATGACTGGGATACAAAATAAATAACCTGTGATTAATATAAAAAATAAATATTTTTTTAAAAAAAAAGTTAAAAAAAAACATTATAATCTGACAAAAAAAAAAGAAAGAAAGAAAGATAGAAAGAAAGAAAGCCAAATAAATAAATAAATAAATCAGGAACCCAGAAATGATTATGGTAAAGTGATAGTTCAGGCAGTCTGGTGTTGACTGATCATATCTCTACCTGTTCTCTGAACAAGGCAAATCCCTGGCACCAACGTTGCAAGTCAGCAAACAGAATAGCAATAGAAGCTTTGGAACAGAGTGCAGATCTCTAGGAATATTCAGGTTACAGAACTCACATGTACCTTAATAAACCAGTGAGCTTATTAATGAACTTAAGATATTTTTTTCTTTCCTTAGATAAAAAAAAAAAAATAGATCCATGATGGCAGTACTGAATTACACAGGTTATCTGAACAACAGCTCAGCAGTACGTGTCGAGTGACCGGCAGGCCGTATTGTGGACCTTAAAACCCCAGAGTCTGTGTTTCTCAGGTGAGTGGAGAAACAACAGGGAAATGCGAGGGTCCATCTTTAGGCAAATACTGGGCAAAATTTATGGGCTCCTGCCCAGCATGACCACAGCCCTATGTCAACCAACCAAATCTCACCATCTGTGGATACCTTCCTGGTCCAGCAGGTCATGGCTCCCACCTTAGGCTCTCACTCTCACAATCCTGTGGAATGGATACCTTCCTGTACTTGGTTACATGGACGGGGTGAGCAGCTCCAAACTTGGGGCCTACTCTCACAGTCCTGCAGACAGACACCTTCTGGTACCAGCTGCTCCGGGTTACAAACTTGGGACCCACTCTACCATCCCTGGCTGGTGAGCAACTCCAACTGCAGGACCCTGAAGCTCATGACCCAAAGAAGCAACCGTAGACACTCCAAGGCTCAACTCATCTCCCTAAGGAGAACAACAGGACATCTGATCTCACAGGTTGTCTAAAAAGTCTGCACACAGCAAACACAGTTTCTGAGCAAAGTGCCTGGGTTCACTAACCATAGACCAAGAAAGCCAGTGGTTGGGTAGTTGACTTCAGGACTTCCCTCTCTGAAAGGAGGATCTCTGAGCTCCTGAAGAATCTGCATGGTCCCCAGGATCAAACATCTTACAAGACCCACAAGCAATTCCCTCAAACCACCCACCAGGCAGAGGTCATTCCCACCAATCTGAGAAGGGCTTCTGCAGGAGCATCCAGCAACAAGATCTAACATGTAACACCAAAGACAACCAGAAAGCTAAAGGTCAGCATAAAACACAATCAACAAGAGCCAAAGCAATATAGCCTTCAGAGACCATGCAACCAAGGACCATGCAGGGAGAGGAACTAGGCCCCCTGGTCAGATGGAAGCAACAGGCAGCTCTTTCTCCATGTGGGTTCCCTAGCAAGGGGAGAAGGAGATATCTCTAACATGGACTTTGTTGTCTGATCTTTGATCAATTTCTCCTGGCAGGGAGGCCTTTCCTGGATACAGGCAGACCTGATGAGACTTGATAGGTTGGGGACAGATGGTAAGGAAGGAAGACTCCTCCCTTTTCTGAGAACTAGGGGAAGGGGATCTGGGGAAGAAGTAGGAAAGGTGGAACCTTGAGAGGATAAGGGAGGGGGCTAACATGGGGATGTAAAGTGAATAAATTAAATATATATATATATATATATATATATATATATATATATATATATATCAGGCAAAGCTCATTCTATTTTTATTATCTGGAATAATTCAAGGAGTACTGCAATTAACTCTTCTTTGAAAGTCTGGTAGAATTTGGCTCTAAAATTACCTGATCCAGCACTTTTTCAGTAGAGAGATTTAAATTAATGCTTTTATTTCACTAGGGCTTATAGGTTTGTTTAAATTGATTAGGTAATCTTGATTTAATGTTGGCAAGTATTATACATCAAGTAATTTATCCATTTCTTTTAGGTTTTCCAACTTACTGTAGGACAAACTTTTAAAGTATGTTGTTATGATTCTCTGGATTTTCTAGGTGTCTTTTGTTATGTCCCCATTTGGTCTCTAATTTATTAACTTTAATCTTCTCTGTTTATCTTTTAGTTAATTCAGCTAAGGGTTCATCGATCTTATTGAGGTTTTCAAAGAACCAGTTCTTTGTTTCATTGATTCTTTGTACTGATTCATTTTTGTTTCTATTTTATTGATTTTAGCTCTCAATTTGATTAATTCTGGTATCTACTCTTTTTTATATTTTATGTTCTTTTTGATCTAGAGCTTTCAGTTGTGTCATAAGTTTACAATATGAGATATCCCCAAGATTATTTTAATATAGGCCCTTAGTGGATTGAACAAATTCACCCATACATTTAGAGGTGGAGCAATAAACCAGTTGACAAGGGTGAACCATAGGAAAACAAAAAAACAAAAAACAACAACAACAAAAAAAAAACACATAGGGAGTCTTAGGAAGTTCACAGGATGGAAAGAGAGAGAGAAGTAGAAAGGAGGGTTATTCGGTTTCATGAAATATGGAGAAGGATAAGGGACTTTTTCCTTCTAGGATGTCAGATGAGTAGGAAGCTCAGCTGGGTGCTTTCTCTTTCTCTCTGAGCTAGCAGGCATTCACCCCAAGGTAAGATAGAGTCTATAAAACAAAACGGAGCCACCCTTGCCATCCTTCACTTGCAAAGGAAAAATAAGATTTTGCCAATCAAGTCTCACTGGGTATAAAAAACACAGCTAAAGGTGTCCCATACCCATTAGTATATGGCCAATACAAAATGAACTCAATGATAATTTTGGAGATTTTTTTAACTTATACTGTTATTTTTAACGTTATAAGTCTTTTATTTAAAATGTGATTTTCAATTTTGTGTTTGCATTGGATTTCTGTGTGTAAAAATATGTGTGCCTTGCATCTGTATATGTTTCTTGTGCTCTTTCTTTGGCTCTTTCTTTCTTTCTGTCTGTCTTTCTTTCTTTCTACTTTAGTTTTCTTTCTTTTTTTTTAATTTTTTTTTCAATGCAGTTTATTCAGGAACCTTGAACAATCATCTGACCCTGGGGAAAGCCAGCCCACAGCTTAAATAGCCTCTGGGTAGCCAACCCCAGCGTGCCATGTGGGCAATGCAGATAGGTCCACATACATGGAAGCAAGCCAGATCCTCAGCCTTAGCCAAATATGGAGTTGTTTGTGACAGAGAGCACTCACCATCGGGAAGGTGGAAGGCGGAAACCAGCTCCATCTTTAAGGCGCAGCATTCCGCAGCTCTCTATAGTTCCCCCTTTTTGTTTTAGACGCATCAGGCAAGAGTAGAGGTCTGATCTCTGATATTAGAAATAAATTGGGACTTTGTACCGATGTTCATTTAGGTGTCATCCACCCAAAGAGCATCAGACCCGTCCGATACCTTTTTCTCAGAGGCGGGACCAGGGGCATCAACCCGCATGCAATCAGACATGCTCTTCTCCACATATGCACACTGCTCCCTCCTATCACCCCACAAAATAACAAATAATGAAATGTAAGAGACACATTAAACAGATGAATAGATAAAGTCACATCTGCAGGTGGAGAAAATAAATTCAGTAAAACTGAACTCTGAGCCAAATAAACTTGAAAGGGAATTTCATAACCCGAGAAAATGAGAAGGGCCTACTCATGAACCATCCAGCCAATACGACCCACTCTCATGTGTTCTACTCAACTTATTAGAACTATGCAGCCCTTTTAAGACAGCTAAAGACAAAGCAGTTATAAAGACAGCAATGGGGAAGCAAAACTATCATTCTCTAATGATGTGACTTTTGATTTACAAGAAATATAGAAGAGTTTACAGTCACACTTTTGAAGTTAATACGAATGCTTAGCAATATTAAAATCCTACATAGCTTGTCAAGTTTGCACTTCATGAAGGATACTGTCAAGTCTCATTATAGTTACATCTGTGCTGTGAGGAGCTGCTCTCCTACATTACCTCAGGAAAAGGCTCCCTGGCTTTCAATACTTTGAGCACTGATTCTTCTGGTTATTGTAGTATGTACATATTTGTGCTGTATAGTATACTAATTTGATAATGAATACAATGTGTAATCAAATCACTGTGGTTGATATTTCCACCATAAACTTTTTAAAGGTTTTATTAGCACATAATTTTACATTCATATGAGCTAGACTAGGGAATCTGTGGTTATAGAGATGGTTTCAGAAGAGTCTTGCAGCTTTTTCTTTCTTTCTATTTTAATATTGAAAAACACACTTTTTCATAGAAAATATTTTGTCCTGATTCTCTCTCCCAGCTCTTCTCAGAACCTCCCTCCCCACCCAAACCACTTCCTTTCTTGCTCTCATTAGAAAATAAACAAATATCTTTTTAAAAGAAAAAAAGAAGGAAAAGAAAGAAAACCATATGTGGAGGCCTGAGGACAAACTGCTAGAGTGAATTATATCCTCCTACCATTCGATTTCCAGGATCAGATTCATTGGTTTGCTAATAAAATTGTTAAAACTTTTGTATCCATAATTGTAAAGGTTTCATGTAATTTTTCTTTCTTACATACTCCTTAGGTATGTTTCTTTACTCTTCTGGTAATATATTTGTAATAAAATTTGAAATTTTTGGTATTTGTCTTTTCCATTTATTGCTTATATACACTCTATTTTCTATTATTATAATTATTAGGAAAAAATCATAGTTTTTCTAAATTTTTATTGTACTAAAATGTATGAATTTTAAATATTACTCACTTTTCTAATTTAATAAATCAACTTTAATTATTAATTTATTTTCTCCTTTCATTATTTTGACTTAGTGTCTTGTTAACTTATTAAATTAGATGTTAATTCATCTATTTCAGCTTTTTGTTTGTTTGTTTTTTAAGACAGGGTTTCTTTGTATAGCCTTGGCTGCCCTGGATTCATATTGGAGACTAGATTGGCCTTGAACTCACAGAGATCTGCTTGTTTCTGCCTCCCTGAATTCTGGGATTATGGGCATGTGCCACTGTGCCCACCTCTTCAGCCATTATTATCCCACTATATATTATTACGTTATAAATATGTCACTATTGCTTTAGATGTGTGACATAAATTTAATATGTGATATTCTGATTATATATTTATTCTTATTTCTACTCTGATTGCTTCCCTGAAACATAAACACATGTGTTGTCAGATATAATTCAACTTAGTTATATTAAGACAAGACAATCAATGCAACCTTAATTCAGCAAACTTTCTTAATAAATTTTTAATAGTTAAGTATAGGGTCAAATTATTACATGTTTTTTAAAAAGTAGATGTCTTTCTTTCAGCTTATAATACATTTTTATGTAATTGCTAAAATATTAAAGGACTGTTACTTGAATATAGCTAATATTGTAAAACATTATTGTAACATTCCTGGAATTTTCTCATATTTAGCTAGATGTTGTTGATGAAAATGTTTCCAGTTGTTTTCTAAAGGTAAAGTTATTTAGTAACATCTGTTATGATACACACATGCTTGCATATTTAGATGTGCTTTCCATATATTCCTTAATGTTTCTGTTGACTTTCTATTTCTTCCTTACCTCCTTTACCATCATTTCCCCCTTGGTTAGACGCTGTTGTTCTTCAGTTTTTCTTTCCACTGTTTTCAAATTAAAATCTGCATTCATCCTGTAATTATTATGGATAATTTACCAAGTACACTAGCTCTTCTAATGTATAATCGATTTACAATGTACTGACTGTCTCCATACAACTTCAAATTTTTGCTGTTGTCTCAATATATTACCTCAATTTTTACTACATATGTAGATATTACAGTTTGTGGTACATATGTGTGTATAGGTGCCTGTGCTTGTATGTGATCAAATGTAGATGCAAGAGGTGAATTTTGTGTGTCATTTTTCAAAAGTCATTCTTTTTTTCTATAATTTTGTTTGATAACTTGATACATGAGCACTGTATCTATATCTTATCTTATCCCTTCCTCCTTCCATCAAACTCCTCCCATAGAACCACTCCAAATTCATAGTCTCTTTTTACAATCAATATCATTAAATATATATGTATGTGTATATTGTCCACATGTATATGTGTCCATAGCAAATCACTTGGTATTAGACATCTCATTTTAAAAATATTTTAATGTATTAATTTATTTATTTCTGGGAGGGGAGCACATGCATTCCAGAGTGTACATGTGAAAGTGAGAGGACAATTTGCAAGGGTCAGTTCTTACTACCATGTGTGTTACAATGCTTGAACTTGGATTATCCCCTTAAGTGGCAATTGACTTTGCCCTATGATCCACATTATTGGCATCACTTTATTATGTTTTTTTAGAAGATGAATGAAATAATTATATTCTTCCACTCCCGTAAATATCTGGTTTATTTTTTTTTTAATTTAGAAATATTTAGTTTATTTTGTGGCTGTTCTTTTAACACATTCTTTTTAATATTTTATTATGATTATTATTTACAAGTTATTCACTTTGTATCCTGGCTGTAGCACCCTTCCTAATCTCTTCCTGGTCCCTTTCTTCTTCCCTCTTCCCCACCATGTCTCTCCCCTAATCCACTGATGAGGGAGGTCATGGAGAGGACCTAGACTCCCTACTCAGATGTAGCCTATGGGCAGCTCAGTCTACATGTGGGTCCCCTAGTAAGGAGAGCAGGGGAAGTCACTGGCATGAACTTTGTTGCTTGCTCTTAGATCACCTCTCCCTGGCAAAGTGGCCTTAGTAGGCCACAAAGAAAGAGGATCCAGACACTTTTGTTTTTTGAGACATGGTCTCTGTCTGGGATTGAGATTCAGCTATACCACTGGGCTGGATGGCTGGCAAGTTTGGGTTGCCTTCATTTATTTATCCAACCTAACACAAGTGCTGCAAGCTTACATTACCAAACCTGGATGTTTTACATGGGTGATGAAGCTAGGACTCACGTTCTCAGGCTTACAGGGCAAATACTTTTCACACTGAGCTATTGCCTCAGTGCTGTTCATAACCATGTTATAGCATATTTGAATAACATTTGTTTATACTGTGTGTTTACATATTCTTTTAGACTAAGAGGTGGCAATGGCTTTTTGATATTGCCAATGCTGAGTAATTTACTGTCATTTCTTGATTCCCTTAACTTTGTCAACTCGTTTGATATTAATAGTTTTCATAATAAGAAAAAAGAAGAAACCTCTTCAATAACTCCTTAAGGTTGGTCACCTATTTTTCTGCCATATACTGAGCAGTATAAGGAAATGCACTCTCTATTTCTATATTTTTTCTAACCCATAGTTGTTGTTTTTTTTCAGTCATATCTTATATGCATCCTCAACCCCCAAAGTGTCTTTAAAAATAATGGTAAAAATTCTTACTATTTTCAAGCAAAGGGCAGCTTTTGTGCAATTTGAAGTAGAAGGAACTGGACATTTACTATGGTGTCATTATCATTGGCAGTTTTCTGTCTCATGTGAAGAAAAGATTACAGCTCTTACTAAAGTATGAATAGAGACACTTCTTCTCCAATCTGTCATTCATTATTTTGATGCCAAGGAGACCAGATTGTAAATCATGGCTTGGACCTCCTCCATATAATTGTAAAGAATTTTAACAATAGTTAATCTAATCTCTTTTCAAAGGAAATACTGCATGCACCTGAGGGAGTCAGAGTGGCACACAGAAAATTCTGATTAAGCATTCCACTTCTGACAATAGAAAAACTGTTGCATTTTCTAAGTAGTGTCTGAGGATTACTCTATTTCATAGCATATAATATCATCTATGCTAAACTTGCAAACAACTAGACTTTTAGCATTCTAGACTTAGAAATATTAGGCAACTGTACCATGATTTAATTTTTCAAATGAATAACATCTCCTGTAAGATCTAGTAAAAATAACCAGGCAGACATCATTTAAGCATTCGAGGCATGTCAGAGAACTTACTATGTGTTTTAAACATTCTGACAGGATATTTCTTATTTAAAATAGGTTTCTCTATATTAATCTAAAACTTACAGTATCAAAATAGTTAAAATTCATAGTCAGGGACAAACACTCCTAGGAGGGTAAAGCAATTTTCTCTCTCCCTTATGTTAATTTATCTCATTTCAGGACTTAGCACATAATAAGCTATCAAAGGTAATGAAGAATTTGAATGTTTAAAATGAGTATAAGCACCTATGAACTATCAGTAAGTTTTTAGAAAATTATTCTCAATTACATTAACTAGTTTCAAGTGATGCATTTCTCAACATGGTAGAAATGATTGTACTTCTTTGGAAAACACTGTTTTTAAATGGCCATCTGAAAACATGCTTATCAAATTCAGATAGCTATTTACAATACAGAACTGTACATTTTCTTAATTCAAAGTTCCACATGTCTAGACATGAAGTCTAGGAATGCTCTAGTTTTTTTTTTTAATTTTTTATTTAACTTTTATTAATTACACTTTATTCCTTTTGTATCCCCCCATAAGCCCCTCCCTCCTCTCCTCCCGGTCCCACCCTCTCCCCCTTTTTGCATGCATGCCTCTCCCTAAGTCCACTGATAGGGGAGGTCCTCCTCTCCTTCTTTCTGATTTTTTTTTTTTTTTTTTTTTTGTTGTTCTCAATGCAGTTTATTCAGGAACCTTGAACAATCTTCTGACCTGGGGAAAGCCAGCCCACAGCTTAAATAGCCTCTGAGTAGCCAACCCAGGCGTGCCACGTGGGCAATGCAGATAGGTCCACATACACGGAAGCAAGCCAGATCCTCAGCCTTAGCCAAATGTGGAATTGTTCGTGACAGAGAGCACTCACCATCGGGAAGGTGGAAGGCGGAAACCAGCTCCATCTTTAAGGAGCGGCATTACGCAGCTCTAGTTTAAATAGCACTTAGAAACTGTTTTAGCTGAAGAGCCACTGATTTCTCAGTTGAGCACACATGGTAACTAAAAGCAAGATGAAAGCCTTGATTTTAAGCCTGCACTTTATTTGAAGGAACAGAAATAAGTTATCATAGATAACCTTTCCTCTTTAGACACCATGAATTCCAAAAAAGTGAAAACTGCCAGGGTAGGTACTCCTGAACCCCATGTGGACAATATATTAAAGGGTGAACCACACCCTTAGCAATTAACGTATGAACAAGTTAACAACTTATTGGACCCACCTTGCTAGACAGACTAGCTCAGATAATGATAGGACAATGATAGATGAGAACCACTCCATGACAAGGACTGCTTAACTGTGTAGATCTGTTGTCCAGTTGACCCAAAAGGAGACACAGAAAGTGAAAACAGGCTTTCATATTGACAGAGGTACTTTGAACTCTTTATCACAAGCATACATCACATTTCTACTTCATTTTGTATAAATCATTTTACATATTGCTAGTTGTTTGTTCTAAGTTAACCTTCACTCTAGATATCAACCAAAAAAGTACTCCTGGATACCACAAAACACAGAAGTCTCCCTGTTTTTAAACCTACCTCTGGCTACACAGAAAGAGGTAATAAGGAAAATGGAATTGATCCATGGTATCCAGAGAGCAGAAACAAGAAGAAAACCACCAGAACTATGAATATCTATAGCAAGTCTGACAGCATAAACAAGGGGGCAAAGCTAAACTTTGTAATAATTGATTGGCTTTTCTTTTACCTCCTCTATATCATTTTCTAGTTAACGATAAGATGTAAGAAAATATTTGGAATGTTAGTCCACTGTATTTGCATACTGATTGTTTTCTGATTTGAGTACAGTCTGAAGATGCAACTCCTGTATCATTTCAGAATTTTTCTTAATGTCAGTTGGTTCAGATCCAGTATGGTACTTCATCTGATTACATGTGGGCTCAAGTGAGGGGTAGATAGTAGCAAAAGCAGCTTGTGACTGGTTGTTTCAAATTGACTTTTATAATACTTTCGAACAGTAAGTTTTCTGATTTATTGTTTATCCTGATTAACTCTGTTCAATAAGGAAAATTGTTAAGAACATGCCATCCCTTTGGGTTTTTTGGATGGCACCATTGTTGTTGGGTTTTTCTTTTGGTCAATTTATGAAGAATTAACAGTTTTTAATAGTAGTATGAAAGAGAAAAGCACAATCCTTTCTTCCTCATCCCTAATCTGCCCTCTTCTGAAGGCATTTCTTGCTATTCAAATGTCCCTAAAAATGCAGGAACTGAGATGAGGCTCTCAAAATTAGTTCATCTAATAATATAATCTCTGCTGAGACTTGTTACAGTAGAAGTTCTACAGAGCTACTCTGATTTTTTTATTAGCCAAGGGAGAGCCATGTGTATATTGAGATGTTGAAATAAGTCCCTACCACTGGAAGTAAACATGCACAAAAAGGCTTTGACATTGTATGATGATCCAGTTCCATGTTGAACATGGGTACTCTATGGTCATTCTTCTGTGAAGTAAAATCCCATTAAATCAGGCCTATGTCTAATGACTGCTTCACAATAATAACGTAAGATATTAATCAAATGGGAAAGTCCTGGAAAATTGCCTCTAAAGCAATTTCCCCTCATTTAGCAGCACTCAAGCACAGAATGCTTTTGTATTTATACCAGGGATATAAAAACTGCAGTGAACTAAGTAACCATATTTACAAGATGATAAAGAGAAAGAAACAGATAATAGTCTATCAAAAATATCTTAACTGCAATACGTTAAAACTTAAAAGGATCTTAGAGGGCAATGAGGTAACTGAAAGACAGTGAGGCAGGCTAAAACCACTCATTGTATTAATCAAGCTCCAATTCAGTATCATTTGACAAAGTTACCTTTCTGAGCCAAGTTGGACAGATTATTTTTTCCCTCAGATATTTTGTTGAGAAAGGGAAATCCTACTGGACCTTTCAATAAATTTCTTTTTCTTGAAAACCAGACTGGACTTTCCAAACAGTTTTTTTTTTTTTTTACTTCTCTCTTTTATATGCATCTATTTTACAATAAAGTTACAGCCTTTCTTCAGTTTCTTTTATTCAGGCTCTTATTCTTGCTAGGAATTTTTTGTTCTTTTCATTTAGTGTTATAGTAGTATGTCAGAGGGAGCTCATACATGAATTAATGAAGCTCTGAGTCACAGAGTGTATTGGGTGCTTTCTTTTCCAGGATATACTCAATGATCAGAGGTCTCATCTCTTAGGTTTAGAACTGTTGTGTATTTTTAAGCATGTACATCAAAAATTTCACATTGTTATTGATAACCACCACCGCTATATCCATTTGACCATTTGACTGTTGGATTAAAGCACACCTATAAGCTTTACAATTGTATTGCTAGAATGGCACACCACTAGTTTAAAATTATATCTCAACTATTTTGTTGTATTTTAGATACAGATAACGTTAGTGGGATGAACAGTTACATGAGTATTGTTATAGTTTGCATAATGATTTGCACCTATTTATTTGCATTGGTTTGTGTACAAACCATAGTTCAGCATTTTCACACATCACCTAATGCTACTTACATGAACAGCTCCAAATAATTATGATTGCCTCTTCTACTTTCCATCAGTTCATAACCTTTAAACCATGTCATGCAATCACATTTCACTAAGTAGCTGGAGCATTGTGGCTAAGCCAGAATTCTGGACCTGATTTGAGCTTCTCTATGCAAAGCTTAAATATTTGTTATTCATCCTTGGCTTTTACTGGAAATGTGTTGTTCTTTCCTAGAGAAACTACTAGTTGATCACTGAATCTAGTTTTCCTTCTTCATAGATATTTGGTTTCATTGTATTTCCTTGCATATTTGCTTTTTCATCACATTCTCTTTATTATAATATAATCAGAGATATATAATACGCCCAAGCTTGGTACTCAAAAACCATCCTGATGTGACATCCCATACCAGTGTTCTTTGATGTGCTATCTTTCAAGGTAGAAAGCATGGAAGAGAAAAGAATCACAAAACAGAAGACTTCAGGAAACCCTATCATCGGAAATACTAAAGATGCCTGCTAATGTGTTATCAGTGTTTCACATACTACATTGAAGAGATATGGAGAGAATGGGCAGCCTTGCCTTGTCCCTGATTTCAGTGGGATTGATTTAAGTTTCTCTCCATTTAGTTTAATGTTGACTATAGGCTTGCTGTATATTGTTTTTGCTATGCTTATGTATGTACCTTTTATTCTTGATCTCTCCAAGACTTTAAACATGAATGGGTGTTGGATTTTGTCAAATGCCTTTTCGGCATCTAAGAAGAAGATCATGTGGTTTTTCTCCTTCAGTTTGTTTATGTGGTGGATCACATTGATGGATTTCTGGATATTGAACCACCCTTGCATGCCTGGGATGAAGCCTACTTGGTCATGGTGGATGATATCCTTTGTGTTCTTGGATTCGGTTTGCATGTATGTTATTATTTTTGCATCAATGTTCATAAGAGAGATAGGTCTGAAGTTCTCTCTTTTTGTTGGGTCTTTGTTGTGGTTTAGGTATCATGGTGACTGTGGCTTCATAAAATGAGTTTTGATAATGTTCTATTTGTGGAATTGTTTGTAAAGAATTAGCATTACCTTTTTTTTTTTTTTTTTTGAAGGTCTGGTAGAATTCTACTCTGAAACCATTTCTGCGTTTCATCTAGATTTTCAAATTTTGTGGCATGTAGGCTTTTGTAGTAAGATCTAATGATTATTTGGATTTCCTCAGTGTCTGTTGTAAATTCCTCCTTTTCATTTTGGATTTTGCTGATTTGAATAGTTTCTCTCTGCCTTTTAGTTAATTTGGGTAAGGGTGTGTCTATCTTGTTGATTTCCTCAAAGAACCAGCTCTTGGTTTCACTGATTCTTTGAATTGTTTTCTGACATGAACTCAGTGGCTGGCTCTTTGATCACCTCCTCCACAACCGAGGGAGAACCCATCTTGCTAGGCCACAGAGCAGGACATTGCAACTAGACCTGATGAGACCTAGCTTGGGAAAGATGGAGACAGAGGAGGTCTTCCTCTATCAGTGGACTTAGAGAGGGGCAGGGAGGAGATGAGGGAGAGAAGGTGGGATTGGGAGGGAATAAGGGAGGGGGCTAAAGTTAAGATACAAAGTAAATAACCTGTAATTATTATGAAAAAATAAAAAATAATATATTTTTTAAATTCTTAGGCATAATACCTAGGTAAAATCATGCAGTAAAGCATTTTTTTAAAAATTTCAACTCAGTGGTCATAGTGTTAAATAATATATCAATGTTTGAAAAGAGAAAATAAAGTGCTTTTATTCATAATATATTTACAATAGCTAAAATATGCAATATTCACAAAGTCCCTTATAAAAATTATTTGAACTATAATTAAATATTAGTATTTGTTAGGTAAACATCAAGGAATATACGAAACACAAACACACATATAATAATTCTTGCACTCAAGAAGTTTACTATCTGACAGGCAAAAATAGTAGCTCAAGGTTCAAGCAAGATAATTCACATGTAAACAACATGAAGTCGGCATTAAGTATACTTAAATTTAAAAAAAAAACATGCTACTTAATTGCCAAGTAATAGGACTTTGATGTGAACTAAATATTTCCTTATTTCCCATTTGAGGTGTCTGTTTGTGAACACACACACAAAACATACATATGTGTATTTTAGGTATTAAAAATGCATGTGTGACATACCCAAATTTAGGGGCACATTGAAAGCAGTGCTCAGGGGAAAATTTATAGCACTAAGTGCCTGCAAGAAGAAATTCGTATCTTCACATACAAACAACTTAATGGCCCAAATGAAAAACCTAGAAAAAAAAAGAAGCAGATATACCCAAGAGGAGTAGACGGCTGGAGATAATCAAACTAAGGGCTGAAATCAATCAATTAGAAACAAATAAAACTATTCAAAGAATCAATGAAACAAAAAGCTGGTTCTTTGAGAAAATCAACAAGATAGAAAAACCCTTAGCCAAACTAACTAAAAAGCAGAGAGAATCTATCCAAATCAACAAAATCAGAGATGAAAAGGGTAACATAACTACAGACACTGAGGAAATTCAAACAATCATTAGGTCATACTACAAAAGCCTATATGCCACAAAATTTGAAAACCTAAATGAAATGGACAATTTTCTTGATAGATTCCATCTTCCAAGATCAGGTAGAAAGACTGAATAGCCCTATATCCCCCAAGGAAATTGAAGCAGTCATTCACAGTCTCCCCTCCAAAAAAAGCCCTGGGCCAGATGGTTTCAGCTTGGAATTCTACCAGACCTTCAAAGAAGTGCTAACACCAATTCTTCTCAAACTATTCCACAAAATAGAAACAGAAGGTACATTACCAAACTCATTCTATGAAGCGACAGTCACCCTAATACCTAAACCACACAAAGACCCAACAAAAAAAGAGAACTTCAGACCTATCTCTCTTATGAACATTGATGCAAAAATACTCAATAAAATACATGCAAACCGAATCCAAGAACACATCAAAGATATCATCCACCATGACGAAGTAGGCTTCATCCCAGGCATGCAAGGGTTGTTCAACATACGAAAATCCATCAATGTAATCCACCACATAAACAAAGTGAAGGAGAAAAACCACGTGATCATCTCCTTAGATGCTGAAAAAGCATTTGACAAAGTCCAACACCCATTCATGTTTAAAGTCTTGGAGAGATCAGGGATACAAGGCACATATCTAAACATAGTAAAGACAAAATACAGCAAGCCTATAGCCAACATCAAACTCAATGGAGAGAAACTTAAATCAATCCCACTGAAATTAGGGACAAGGCAAGGCTGCCCACTCTCTCCATACCTCTTCAACATAGTACTTGAAGTCCTAGCCAGAGCAATAAGACAACTAAAGGACATCAAGCGGATACAAATCGGAAAGGAAGAGGTCAAAGTGTCACTATTTGCAGATGATATGATAGTATATATGATCGACCCCAAAAATTCAACCAGAGAACTCCTCCAGCTGATAAACACCTTCATCAAAGTGGCAGGATACAAAAGCAACTCAAAAAAATCAGAAGTCCTCCTGTATACCAAAGACAAAAGGGCGAGAAAGAAATTAAGGAAACAACACCCTTCACAATAGCCACTAATAATATAAAGTACCTTAGGGTGACACTAACCAAGCAAGTGAAAGACCTGTTTAAGAAAAACTCCAAGTCTCTGAAGAAAGAAATTGAAGAAGATATCAGAAGATGGAAAGATCTCCTGTGCTCATGGATTGGTAGGATTAACTTTGTGAAAATGACCATTCTGCCAAAAGCAATCTATAGATTCAATGCAATTCCCATCAAAATACCTACTCAATTCTTTACAGACCTTGAAAAAAAGATTCTCAGCTTCATATGGAGAAACAAAAAGAAAAACCCAGAATCTCCAAAAAAAAAAAACAAAAAAAAAAAACAATCCTATACAACAATAGATCAGCTGGAGGTATCTCCATCCCCGATCTCAAGTTGTACTACAGAGCAATAGTAATAAAAACTGCATGGTATTGGCATAAAAACAGAAAGGAGGATCAATGGAACCGCATAGAAGAACTAAAAATAAACCCACGTACCTATGAATACTTGATTTTTGACAAAGAAGTCAAAATCATTCAATGGAAAAAAGACAGCATCTTCAACAAATGGTGTTGGTCCAACTGGATGTCCACATGGAGAAAAATGAAAATAGATCTATATTTATCACCCTGCACAAAACTAAAGTCCAAGTGGATCAAAGACCATAAAACCAGATACTCTAAATCTCTTAGAAGAAAAAGTGGGGAACAACCTAGTACTCATTGGCACAGGAGACAACTTCCTGAACAGAACATCAACAGCACAGGCTCTAAGAGCAACAATCAATAAATAGGACCTCATGAAACTGAAAAGCTTCTGTAAAGCAAAGGACACAGTCATCAAAACAAAATGACTGCCTACAGCTTGGGAAAGAATCTTCACTAACCCTTTATCTAACAGAGGACTAATATCCAGTATAAACAAAGAACTAAAGAAGCTGAAAAGCAGCAAAACCAAGTAATCCAATTAAAAAATGGTGAACAGAGCTAAACAGAGAATTCTTGACAGAGGAATATCGAATGGTAGAGAAACACTTAAAGAAATGCTCATCCTCATTAGATATCAGGGAAATGCAAATCAAAAGGACCCTGAGATATCACCTTACATCCATCAGAATGGCCAAGATGAAAAACTCAAGTAACAACACATGCTGGAGATGTTATGGAGAAAGGGGAACCCTCCTCCACTGCTGGTGGGAATGTAAACTGGTACAACCACTCTTGAAATCTATCTGGTGCTTTCCAAGACAATTAGGAATAATGCTTCCTCAAGACCCAGCTATACCACTGCTAAGTATATACCCAAAATTTGCTCAAGTACACAAAAGGGATACTTGCTCAACCATGTTTATAGCAGCTTTATTTGTAATAGCCAGAACCTGGAAAAAACCCAGATGTCCATCAATGGAGGAATGGGTACAGAAACTGTGGTATTTTTACAGGATGGAATACTACTCAGCAATCAAAAAGGAGGAAATCATGAAATTTGCAGGCAAATGGTGGGAGCTAGAAAAGATCATTCTGAGTGAAATATCCCAGAAGGAGAAAGACAAACATGGTATATACTCACTTATATAGACCTATAAGATATGATAAACATAATGAAATCTTTACACCTAAAAAAGATAATCAAGAGAGCAGACATGGGGTAAGATGATCAATCCTTGTTTAGAAAGACAGATGGGATGTGCATTGAAATTATGACAGGAGTCTACTGAGCACATCTGAAAGACTCTAACTAGCAGTGTTTTCAAAGCAAAGACTCATGACCAAACCTTTGGCAGAGTACAGGGAATCATAAGAAAGAAGGGGAGTTAGTCTGATGGGGAAAGGATAGGAGCTCCACAAGGACCAAATATATCTGGGCACAGGGTCTTTTCTGAGACTGACATTCAACCAAGGACTATGTATGGATATAACCTAGAACCTCCACTCAGATGTAGCCTGTGGTAGCTCAGTAACCAATTGTTTTCCCAAAGTGAGGGGAACAGGGACTATTTCTAACAGGAGCTCAATGACTGGCTCTTTGGCCTCCCCACCCCCAAAGGGAGGAGCAGTCCTGTTAGGCCACAGAGGAGGGCTTTGCAGCCAGTCCTGAAGATACCTGATAAAACAGGATCAGATGAATGGGGAGGAGGTCCCCCTCCTATCAGTGGACTTGGAAAGGGGCACGGTGGAGAAAAAGGATGGAGGGAGGGACTGGGAGGGAATGAGGGATCGGGACATGGCTGGGATACAGAGTTAATAAAATGTAACTGATAAGAAAAAAAGAAAATTCAAAAAAAAAGAAAATGCATGTGTGTGTGTGTGTGTGTGTGTGTGTGTGTGTGTGAGTGTGTGCACAGTGCACCTTGGAAGAAATAAGCATTGTCTATTGAACATCACAATATATCATTCATTGAAATTCTCTCATGAAGCTTGTTATGTAGGGAAGATTTGTGAGAATGAAAAAAATGATCAAAATATATAATATGAAAAATTTTAAGTAAAAAAATATATAAAGAAAAAGTAGTCTCTTTTTCTAAGCATTACTATTTTTTTAACTTTTATTAATTACACTTTATTCATTTTTTTATCCCCCCATAAGCCCCTCCCTCCTCCCCTCCCAGTCTCACCCTCCCCCTCCCTTTCTGCATGCATGCCCCTCTCCAAGTCCACTGATAGGGGAGGTCCTCCTCTCCTTCTTTCTGATCTTAGTCTATCAGTTCTCATCAGAAGTGGCTGCATTGTCAGGGTTCTAGGTTATCTCCATGAATAGTCCTTGGTTGGAGTATGAGTCTCTGTGAAGTTCCCTGTGTTCAAATTTTCTAGTTCTGTTGCTCTCCTTGTGGAGTTCCTGTCCTCTCCAGCTCTTACTATTTCTCACTTCTTACATAAAATTCCATTCACTCTGCCTGTCAGATGGCCATCAGGCTCAGTATCTGCTTTCATAGTCTGCATGGCAGAGGCTTTCAGAGGCCCTCTGTGGCAGGTTCCTAGGTTGTTTCCTGTTTTCTTCTTCTGGCTTTCAGAGGCCCTCTGTAGCAGGTTCCTAGGTTGTTTCCTGTTTTCTTCTTCTTTAGATGTCCATCCTCTTTGCCTTTCAGGATGGGTATTGAACATTTTAGTTAGGGTCCTCTCTTTTGCTTAGTATGTTTAGATGTACAGATTTTAGTGGGTTTATTCTGTGTTGTATGTTTATATGAGTGAGTATATACTGTGAGTTGTCCCAGAAGCATTATTATTTTTAAAATCTTATTTTTGGGAGGAGACTTGCTGGACCAGAGATACCAGGATCATCGAAAAAGTTATCACCTCCTATTTCAATTTCCTTCCTGGGGATCCAACTGGAACACAAACAGCAGAGGAGAACTTCAGGCTCTTGCCTGAGTTCAGGCCTCCAGCGCAAGGCACTAGCCTACTTCCTGAGGAGAACTGCCAAACCAGACCCCAGAATCATCCTGGTTAGACTCTCCCACTCCAATCCTCTGCCTAGGGGACCAATTAGGACACAGCTAAGAGTGGAGAGCTGCAGGTTCTTCCCTGAGTTCTAGCCTCAACCAAAGGCAATAGTCACCTTTCATAGGAAGGTTCTCAGGCCTCTGGATCATTCAGCCTCCAGCTCACAACTCTACCTGCTTTCCCAAAGAAGGCTGCCAGACCAGAGGAACATACAGCTTCCAGCCCATGACTGGAATATTCCTTATTCTTAGCACTTCACTGAACCTTCTCCAAAATAGACCATATAGTTGTTCACAAAGCAAACCTCACCCAATACAAGAAAATTCAAATAATACCAGATCATCAGGGATTAAAACTACACTTCAACAATAACAGAAAAAAGAGAAATCGTACAAAGTAATGGATACTGAACCACCCTCTACTCAATGATCACTGTGGCAGAAAAAAAATAAAGAAAATACAGACTTATCAAAATTCAATGAAAATGAAGGCAGAACATATCCAAACTTATGGAATACAATGAAAGCAGTGCTAAGAGGAACGTTCATAGCACTGAGTGCCTTCATAAAGAAATTGGAGAGATCACATACAAGAACTTCATAGCACACCTAAAATATCTAGAAGAGAAAGAAGCAAACTCACACAAGAGGAGACAATGGCAGGAAATAAACTCAGGGCTGAAATCAGTATACTAGTAACAAAGAAAACAAAACAAAGAATCAACAAGACCAAGAGCAGGTTCATTGAGAAAATAAAAGAAGATAAACAAACTGCAGGCAAACTAATGAAAAGGTAGAAAGATAATATACAATTTAACAAAATTAGAAATGAAAATGTGGGAAATATAGCAGACACTGAGTCAATCCAAAGAATCATTAGGTCTTATTTGAAAAGCTTATAATCCACAAAACTGGGAAGTTTAAATCAAATGGGTTATGTTCTAGATAGATATCACTTGTAAAACTTAAATAAAGATTAGGTAAACAATTTAAATAGTCATATAATCCCTAAAGAAATAGGAGAAGTCATTAAGAACTCCCAAACATGGGCTGGATAGATGTCTCAGAGTTTAAGAACCATTTGCTACTTTTCCAAAGCTCCTGAATTCAATTCCCAACAACCACATCGCGGCTCACAGCCAACTATAATGACATCTGGTACCTTTTCTGGTGTGCAGGTGTATATGCAGGCAGAACACTGTATACACAATAAAGAAATACATCTTAAAAACATCAATAAACAAGCTGAGAAAAAATAGAGACCCAACATAGTCCATAATAGCCACAAACAATATAAAATATCATAGTGTGACTCTAACCAAGCAAGGGAAAGACCTATATGACAAGAACTTCAAGTCTCTGAAGAAAGAAACCGAATATATCAGAAATTGGAAAGATCTCCCATACTCATAGTGAAAATGGCCATCCTACCAAAAGCAATCTACAGATTCAATGGGATTACTATCAAAATACCAACATAATTCTTTACGGACTTTGAAAGAAAAATTCTCAACTTCCTATCAAAAACAATAACAAAAAAAATAGCTAAAGCCCACACTGTAAAGTATAAGAACTTTTGGAGGTATCACTATCCTTTATTTCAAGCTGCAATAAAGAGAAATAGTAATAAAAACTTCATGGTGTGAGCAAAAAAACAGACAGGTTGATCAATGGAGTCAAACAAAAAGACCTAGGAATAAACCCACACACCTTTGGTCACTTGATTTTTGACAAAGAAACCAAAACTGTACAATGGAAAAAAGAAAGCATCTTCAACAAACCATTGTTAGTCTAACTGAATATCTGTATACAGAATAATGCAAATAGATCCATATTTCTCACCCTGTGCAAATATGTATAAGTGGATTAAAGATCTCAACATAAAACCAGATTAATTAAATATAATAGAACAAAAAATGGAAAATAGCCGTGGACTCATTGGCACAGGAGAGAATTTCCTGAACAGAACACCAGCAACTCAGGAAGTAATATCAATAATTAATAAATGAAACTGAAAAACTTATGCAAGGCAAGAGACACTGTCAATAGGACAAAATGGTTGCCAAGAAAATGAAAAAGTATCTTTGCCAACCCTACATCTGACAAGGGCTAATATCCAAAATATATAAGGAACTCACTAAATTAGACATCAACAAACCAAATAACCCAATTAAAAATGTGACATAGAGGTAAACAGAGAATTCTCAGCATAGGAATCACAAATAGCCAAGAAACACTTTAAGAAATGTTCAAACTCCTTGGTCATTGGGAAAAGGCAAAGAGGATGGAAATCAGAAGAAGAAGAAAATAGGAAACAAGTTAGGAACCTGCCACAGAGAGTCTCTGAAAGTCTCTGCCCTGCAGACTATCAAAGCAGATGCTGAGACTTATGGCCAACTGTTGGGCAGAATGCAGGGAATCTTATGTAAGAAGTGGGAAATAGTAAGATCTGGAGAGGACAGGAACTCCACAAGGAGAGCAACAGAACCAGAAAATTTGAACACAGGGGTCTTTCCAGTGTCTCATACTCCAACCAAGTACCAGGCATGGAGATAACCTAGAACCCCTGCACAGATGTAGCACATAGCACAGTGTCCAAGTGCATTACATAGTAATGGGAAGAGGGACTGCTTCTGACATAAACTGATTGGCCTGCTTGTTGATCACCTGCCCCTGAGGTAAGCAGCCTTACCAGGCCACAGAGGATGACAATGCAGCCACTCCTGATGAGATCTGATAGACTAAGATCAGAAGGAAGGAAAGGGGGACCTCCCCTATCAGTGGACTAGGGGAAGGGCATCCGTGAAGAAGGGGGAGGGAAGGTGGGATTGGGAGGGGAGTTGGGAAGGGTTTATGGGGGGGATACAGAGTGAATAAAGTGTAAAAGTTAAAAAAAACACTAAAATAAAGCAACAACAACAGTATAAAAAATTAAAAAAAAAACTGAGATTTTATCTTACACCTATCATGATGGCTATGATCAAAAACTCAAGTCACAGCTCATTCTGGCAAGTATGTGGAGCACAGGGAACATCCCCTGCCTTCATTGCTGGTAGGAGTGCAAACTTGTACAACCATGTTGGATATCAGTCAAGAGATTTCTCACAAAATTTTAAATAGTTCTATCTTAAGACCTACCACTCCTGACCATATACTCAAAAGATATTCCACCATACCACAAGGACACTTTCTCACTTGTTTATAGTAGGTTTATTTGTAATAACCAGACACTGGAAACAACCTAGGTGTCTTTTTACTGAAGAATGGATGAAGGACATGTGGCGCATTTACACAATGGAATAATACCCAGCTATTAAAAACAGACATTATGCAATTTGCAGGCAACTGCATGGAACTAGGAAATATCATATTGAGTGAGGTAACCCAAACCCAGAAAGATGAGCGTGGTATATAATGACTTATCAGTAGACATTAAGTGTAAAGTACAGGATAATCATGCTACAATCCACAGACTCAAAGATACTATGCTACAAGGAGTGTCCAAGGGAGGATACTTGAATCTCACTCAGAAGGGCTGGCTCTTTGACTCCCCCCCACTCCCCGCTGAGGGAGAAACAGGCTTGCTAGGCCACAGAGGAAGACAAAGCAACCAGCCCTGATGAGACCTAATAAACTAGCATTAGATGGAGGGGACAAGGAACCTCCACTATCAGTGGACTTAGAGAGGAGCAGGGAAGAGATGAGGGACGGTAAGTGGGGATTGGGAGGGAAAGACGGAGGGGACTAAAGCTGGGATACAAAGTGAATAAACTGTAATTAATATTAAAAATAAAAATTTGGAAAGAAGAAAACATATAGAACATTATAAATAACTCTGCGGTGTAATCACTGTTAAAATTCAGGTACAATAAAGAAAATAAGGGCTGAAATACTAAAGGAACACTCAAAAAAAAGAAAGGGAAGTAAAATAAGCATTGGAGATGGATGGACTTAAATTTTATTAGCATAACATAGCATTTTGCAACACTTTTAAGTTTTGATATGTGCTTCTCTGTTAGTTTCCAAATTGATTAGTTATTCTCCAGAGAAACACAGAGAAATTTAAGTACATATTTAGGATCAAAAAAGAAGTATCTTCATGCATATGTGAAATGAAATAGCCTTGATTCCCTGGAGCTATCTGGTAAGTTGCATTCTTATGAATATAAATGACATAAGAGAAAAAATTTATGTGCTTTATATTTTATTTCTATAACTTCAAAATTTCTCATCTTACATAGATAGCCCTTTTCACTTTTTTTTTTTAACAATTTTGCGTATTTTGTCTTAGATGGCAAATATATTTCTATGGATGAATAATCTCTACATGTTTGAAAATTTTTATGTTTGTACATCTTCACTGAATGGAAGTATTATAGATTCAAAGAGTATTATACTTTCATGTAATTTAGTTTTGAAGGTTTTTTTTTTTTCATTTGATGTGTTCCTAATAGTATGTATACCGTGTCAAATTGTAATGAGTTTTATAATGCACTGATAGGTGTCACTGCAAGTTAAAAGTCAATACCATTGATAGGTATCAATGCCCACTGCACTTAGTCAAAACTCAGACATCATTCATAAGACATACTATGATTGTCTATAGTACTTAAAAGTAAAAATGTTGGCACTTCAATCATAAACCAATGTTGAGATGTCATAAGAGATTTCCTGATTCCCCCACATGATATGAAGAACTGCAAACAGTACTACCGTTTAAAGCCAAGATATTTTCCAATATTCCACCAGCATTAGCTATATTAGCATTTTTCTTTTGCCACTGTAAGTTTTATGCATACAGTTAATATTCACAAATTATTTCAAAATGCTTTGCAAAAAAAGTAATAAATCATAACTTTTTTCCTGGGAAGATTTCTTCATAGGTAAACTATATATAAATATCAATTTATTAACATATTAATAGTGATTTTAATGAAATCTTTGTTATTTGCTATATTATATTTGAATGGAGAAGCTACATTTACATATTTAAGTTGATTTATAACTAAAATCCAAATTTCTGCAGTAATAAATGTTACATTTCATCCCGGAACACTGTGGAAATACAATGTCATTTCGTCAAATTTCATATCCTTTCATATTAATTCTTTATTCCCACTGAAATTTATCTTAGTATATGTTGTACTTATAGAAGTGTATTGTTTGAAGCTTGTGCTGAATTTATATTAATGAATATCCACCATGATTTTAAGGGTTTTTGTTTTTTACTTTTATTTTTTATTTTTTTAACTTTTATTAATTACAATTTATTCACTTTGTATCCATCCCCCCATAAAACCCTGCCTCGTCCCCTCCTAATCTCACCCTCCCTCCCCCTTCCTCACGCATGCCTTTCCCCAAGTCCTTTGATAGGGGAGGTCCTCCTCTCCTTCCTTCTGATCCTAGTCTATCATGTCTCATCAGGAGTGGCTGCATTGTCATCTTCTGTGGCCTGGTAAGGCTGCTTCCCCCTCAGGGGAGGTGATCAAAGAGCAGGCCAATCAGTTCATGTCAGAGGCAGTCCCTCTTCACATTACTATGGAACCCACTTGGATACTGAACTATCATGGCTACATCTGTGCAGGGATTCTAGGTTAGTTACTTGGTTGGAGTATGAGTCTCTGGAAAGACCCCTGTGTTCAAATTTTCTGGTTCTGTGCTCTCCTTGTGGAATTCCTGTCTTCTCCAGATCTTACTGTTTCCCACTTCATTCATAAGATTCCCTGCACTCTGCCCAACAGTTGGCCATAAGTCTCAGCATCTGCTTTGATAGTCTGCAGGGCAGACCCTTTCAGAGACTCTCAGAGACTCTCTGTGGCAGGTTCCTAACTTGTTTCCTGTTTTCTTCTTCTTCTGATGTCCATCCTCTTTGCCTTTCCGGATGGGGATTGAGCATTTTAGTCAGAGTCCTCCCTCTTCATTAGTTTCTTTAGGTGAACAGATTTTTGTAGGTTTATCCTACGTTATATGTCTATATGAATGAGTATATACTTTGTGTGTCTTTCTGCTTCTGGGATAGCTCACTCAGGATGATCCTTTCCAGGTCCCACCATTTACCTGCAAATTTCATGATTTCCTTGTTTTTCATTGCTGAGGAATAATTCCATTGTGTAGATGTACCATAATTTCTGTATCCATTCTTCAGTTGAGGGGCATCTGGGTTGTTTCAAGCTTCTGACTATTACAAATAAAGCTGCTACAAACATGGTTGAGCAAATGTCCTTATTGTGTACTTGAGCTTCTTTTGGATATATGCCTAGAAGTGGTATAGCTGGATCTTGAGGAAGTGCTATTTCTAGTTGTCTGAGAAAACGCCAGATTGATTTCCAGGGTGGTCATACAAGTTTACATTCCTGCCAGAAATGGAGGAGTGTTCCCCTTTCTCCACAACCTCTCCAGTATGCATCATCCCTTGAATTTTTGACCTAGTGAGATTTTCAGTTTTTATGGCCAGATAGATTAAATTTGCATTATTTCTCCCATGATTCAGTTACCTTAAGTCTTCCACACATATAAATCTTTTAAGTTGTAGATGCATATGACAAGGTACAAAATGATGTTACTGTATCCTTATCTTCTATGCCAATGACTCATTGTGACAGTGCAGAAAAGAATCCACTTTATGTGGAGAATTGCTTGTTTGTCAGGCTGCTTTGTTATTCAACTCTCAGGGAAAAACATGTTTTCACTCTGGCTTTCACCTGCAGACAGGGATAGACAGGATGTTTTGCCAAGTTCACATCCTTTTGTTTGTGACAGTAGGCAGGATGTTTCTGCCAAGTTCACTTCCTTTTGTTTGTGACAGTAGGCAGGATGTTTCTGCCAAGTTCACTTCTTTTTGTTTTTGTGAGGATCACACAGACAGGTGATCGAGGTAAACAAGTTTCACTTTTCGATGAATTTCATCATATCAATGTGCTTTGCTCTGACTATAAAAAGGGACCATGGAATAAGTCAGGGCCTAGTTTCTACCGAAAACCCTCTCAAACAGATCCCATGTGTAGTGTCTTGTTTTCTTTCTTTCTTTTTTTTTTTTAATTTTCTTTCAGTGTTCACTCCCCACTCAAGAAATGTTCAACTCTGCCAGTGAGCTCCAGCAACTTTATAAATAAACATAAATGACTCACAAAAATAAAATAAAGTACCAAAATTTACATCAATGCATGTCAGCCATAAAAAGAACTACATATTAAAATATATTCAGAAAAGACTGTTTCAGAAGTCTGCCATTCAGTATTGTTCAGCTCTCACAACTACCTATTTAGGATGTACTTAAACTTCAATATTTGTTAAATCCACTGGGACTATCTGGTACCATTCCATTTTTAGTTTTTAAATGTTTAGTAGTAGTATTAGTCATATTAGTAGTATATTAGCTTCTAAGAGTGGCTAATTGTTTCTCATTTTAATATTGCTCTGTGATTGCATTAGATTATGCTATCCATAAAATAGCCTGTAAAATTCCTACCTACCTACATTTAAATGTATCAACTTAATTGTATGTGTTTTTCAATTCTCCCATAGTATTTTATTGCATTCTATCCCTAATTCCATACATAGTGAATAACATATTCCAAAATAAGTTTGAAGTTAGTGTGAATAGAATCATTTTCTCAGTGTGTGCTCAGAATTTCTTTCATATGTCAGCATTAAATATATGTCTGTATTTCTGAATTCATCTTATAGTCTGACACTTTCCAATACTAGGTAACTCCTTTCATGTAATTTGCTCAAGCTGAGTAAAGAATATAAAAAAATAAGCCTCGACAAATACCATATTTTTAACCATAATGCCCCAAATCACTGAGCGGCAGATTCCAAATTATCTTCCATTTGGCTAACACTTTTGAGGTTGTAATATTGAGTACTGGTAGTATAAAAGCTGGTCTCAGACATATGCTAGTTCAGATTCTCTCATTTTTGCAACACATTAGGCAGGTAACCAAAAGGTTCAGGTATTTACCTTCCATTTTCCACTTAGTTCATTAATTCATGTACTGGAATGTTCCTTACAATGCACAATAAAACCGGTTCTTAAAATCAGTAGAGACTAGTTTCTTAGATAAGCATAAGAACTTCATATCCAGAGAGTACATGTTATTCTTAAGATATGTGGTAAACATCAAAACCACTTCATTACATTGTTACCCATAAAAAATAGCTGAGAAGCCTCAAGATAGGATCATCCATTTTTCTCCCCTCTGGCATGTATTCAAATTCTTAAATTAAATTTTAGTATCATGAGCATGTTATCGATTAAGGTTATTTTCCGCTTTGGCCATTATCTGTGTGAACATCATGCTTGATGAGAATGAGGAGTCTGTTTGTTTTGTTCACGGATGTATTTCCAGAAAGGTTGCCAAGAAATGTCACCAAACATTTGTCTGACTAAAAATGTTAATGAACCCACTCATTCATAGTTTTTTCTTTATAGTCTTTTACATATTCAAGTGTAAAGAATCCATAAATTTCTCAACAGATGCTAAAACATCTGTTAATATAAACTGAAATTCAAATATGCAGATTGCATTTATAATTAAGAAATTACATGGAAAATATAGTTTTTGACTTTTAAAAGAGATATTTTCAAGAACTACCATTTGAAAAAAAAACTATTATTAATCATGACAGAAATACGGGCCAAACTCAGTGCAAAAAAAGACAATCTAAAGGTATATATTTATATAAAAGTAAAAACTTTCTTTAAAAAATTTCAATCCTCTATTTATACAGTCTAACATATTAACCAAAGAAACTACTAAGTAATTCATGATCAAAATATACAAATCTTACACTTTATTGATACAATTGACTAAAACATACCTACAATTTCAAATCAGAGAAATATGAAAATAATATAATCATATTCAATATAAACAAATCCATGAAAAACAACTTAAGAGAGAATGAAAGATTTATCCATGAAATAGTCATCAGATTCAGATTGAATTTATATACACAATCTGAATCTGATGACTATTTATATATATAATATATTTATAATTATATATAAATTTATATATATATATGTAACTGTCTGACTTGGGAGAATCTAAATTTCAGAAATTTGGAAATTATTTTTAGCAGTGACAGTCATCTCTACCCAGTGTTCTATCCCATCCCAATCACTGAGCCAGTATGTCTAGATCTGATAATATTGGGATAAACAGATCAATTGTGAAAATTCTTGTTCTCTATAGATTGTCTAATTTGGGTGTTTCCAATAGACTCATTTGCCCCAGCTTCTGCAGCCACTACACATTAGACTAATTATTAACAGATTTCAAGGCCATTCCTAAAGCCAGCTGAATTCTCATTGCCTCAACCCCGCTCCATAATTCTGCAAGTTGCTCTCAAAATTCACCAACACAAGCTGGAGTCCTGTATAACACAGTGGCATTTTTAGTGTATTGTTTATGATTGTCCATTGTTTCTTTCCCAAATTACATAATAAGATTTTTGAAGATAAAGGCCATTTTGTATTCAATGCCTGACATAAAATGGCTTTCAACAAATAGCTCACATATAAATGAGTGAATTAATTCACCACTAGACATCTGCAAAATGGATGTCCAACTGGCTGCTAGAGCTCAGCATGGAAAAACTTAATTCACTATCTTCTCTATATTTTTCCTTTGTTTTAGTTATTTTTTTTATATTTCCCCTGTGTAGGCTGAAATGGTTCTTTTTTAATATTTCTTATTTTATGTTGCTAAGCATATTTAGAATAAAAGAAACTTTAACTTTATTTTTTTTGAAACTGTAATTTGGAGCTTGCATATTCACTTATTTTATTGCTACTACCATATTACATTTTCTCACTTATCTGGGAATTTTTCAGAAAGTATGCTTTTTTCCACAGGGTTACCATATTCTACAGCTTTTAAGATATTACAAACCATAAAATGCTAGCTTTTTGCCTACATATGTGAGTAGTTGCTATAAAAATTTTCATGTAGACTTAAGTAAATATATTGTTCTCCTAAAGATCAAGTTTGTTTGTTTTTCCTTTGTACATTATTGAATCACGTAACTCTAGTCCATGATTTTTTTTTTGTCTTAGCTTTTGTTGTTCTGGGAGTACGTATAAAGACCAAACTTAAGAAGATAAGAGATGAGACTAAAGGAGAAATATTATGCTGTGGCCGATTTGTGGGTATACTGTCAAGTACCAGGAAAGCAGCTAAAAAATTATAACAGTACAAAGTGAAATGTGAGCAGACACTTTCTAGACTCTGGTAACAAACATTTGCCCATATATCAGTAGAAAGCTTTTATGTAGACGCTTGTAAATTGATTTGTTATGACTACATTTATCATTGACTGTAATAAGTCAATTTTCTTTAGATTTTACTCTCTTTAATACCAAAATAACATTCACATTATGTAGTGATAGACATTAGACAACCAAACTACTTTTGTTTATAAACCTAAGATAATATTTTATGCTTTATTTTGATTTTATATTTAATAAAGCTTTGGACCTTTCTTATTTACACTTTATGTCATGATTGATCTTACATCATTCTCTATTATTCTAGGCCCATTTTTTTTATTAGTCTGTTTCTGATTTTTACTTCAAAAATCCTTACACAGATCCAGAAAATAATCTGATCTATTTTTGTAACATCATTATATGCATTTGTTATTAAATTTATGTTTCAAAGATATTTTATGAAGAATGTGGATCTTAATTCAGTTATTTTTAATATTTTCTAGTCAAAATCTAAAGTGCTACTTTCAGTACTTAACCTGTCTTAGTGTGACATCTGAGTAACTAGAACACATTAGCAATCCAGTTAGTCCTTATGCATGCAAATGAAAAATTAGTAGGACAAAATACCTAAGAATGAACTTTTGATATCTAATTGTATTGAGTTGGGATATAAGTTCTCCTGTGCCTTCACAGTCAAACTGAAACACTCATTCCTTTTATTATTTTTATTTTCTTTTTTATTTATTATTTTATTATATTAGTTACAGTTTATTTACTTTGTATCCCAGCTGTAGCCCCCTCCCTCATTCCCTTCCAATCCTACCTTCTCTCCCTCAACTCCTTCCTGCCCCTCTCTAAGTCCACTGATGGGGGAGGTCCTCCTCCCTTTCCATCTGATCCTAGCCTTTTATTACTCTTATTACTTTCATTTTATCCTTGTTTTTATTCTTAAGTGTGTGTTCCAGAGTGTTGAGGTTGGAGTATGGGACCATGTACGCCACAGTGTGCACAAGAAGGTCAAAGTACAACTTTTCAGGAGGGAGTTTCTCCCCTTCTACCTTATATAGTTAAGATTTATGTTAAAGTATGGGTGTAGATATTTGTCTACAGGGTATGTGCACATGAGTGTAGTGACCAGAAGAGGCTAGAGAAAGACTGTTGGATCCCCTTCTAAATACTGAGGTCAACTTCACTAATAATTGCCTGTCAGTTACCAAATCTGTTTCTACAACAGAATAAAATACTATCAAACAATACCTGTTCATTATAAAGCCATGGTAGCTCCTGAGCAATATGCTTCATCTATCAGAATGTACACAATTTTATCTTGAGGTTGTGGATCCCCCTATCTACCATGTTTTTAAAAAGCAAACTAATTGACCTATGGCTTCCTTTTAAAGCGGTGGCACTGAATGTTGTAATATTTTCACAACTGCATTTTTAGAAGCTCGCTAAGTTGTACTAAAGCTTGAGCCCACTTTTAATGGTATGAAAAGAAACTACTTATCTTTGACTCAAAATTTCCTATACTGCTGAGCAGCTGGGGTTAATTTAGATGGGGAAAGGACTGTGGTTGCTGGTGTGAACAGCTAGTTCTGCACTATAAATCTTAAGATTTTTTTTTTCTAAAATAGGCAGCTATTTTAGCTAAAGATTCCTTAGTGGAAACATTTACAATAAAAATATGTTCATCATGCATGTAATGTTAAAGCTACAGCACTTTTCAATGGACAAGGAGTTGTGACTTTATTTTTTAGTTTCAAAAAGTAAAGCATTTATTTATGGGATGTGTAATTAAAGTAAAAGTTTCTTCAACCTTCTACACCTCTCCTGAAACAGTTTTACAATAAATTTAACTTCTTTTTTTTTAAATTGTCTTTTCAACTCCATGTAACACTTATCTCATATAATCTGTCTTCCAATTTATGGCAATATTTGGTTCAGTCTTCCTGGAAAGGTAAAACCTTCTTAGCAAGGGATAGCCTTCTACATTCAAAAGAGTCTTCCATTCACATTTCCACTATCTTTTCCAGATCTCTACAGAGAGAATAGGTTCCGTGGTTTTGGTTTGTTTGTTTGTGCTTTTTGTTTATTTTGGAAGGGTGCATATATGTTTCTCTTCCTGCCCCAAAAGCCTTTTCTGTGGCTGTATCTGTTTTTCTTAAATTTTATTTGAATAATTTTATTTTGGTCTATTCATTTCCTTAGTATTATTAGACACATTCAATACTTGTCTTAGTTCTATTGTTGTGAAGAGACACCATGACCACAGAAACTTTAATTTTAAAAAAAGCATTTAACTGGGGGTTTGTTTACAGTTTCATAGGCTTAGTCCATTGTCACCATGGTGTGAATTAGGCAGGAGTTCCACTGGAGCAAAGACTGGGCAAGGCATGGCCTTTGAAACTTGAAAGCCCACCCCATATAACAAACTTCCTCCAACAAGGCCACACCTCCTAATCCTTTCCAAGCAGTTCCGTAAACTGGGAACCTAACATTCCAATAAATGAGCCAATCGGGGCCATTCTCATTCAAATCACCACAATACTTCAGAAATGTCTTTTTTCCCTCCAACTAAATAAAATGTATTTCCAATCCATCTTTGTTTACTTCTTCCTCTTTATTTTCTATTCTGTTTCTCCAATTCCTGTGATCCATATGAATCATTTGTGTTATTTATCTTGCTTTATTTTGTGCAAAATTTCTGAGAGTTCTCTTTGGATATATCATGTAAACTTCTATTCTCCTGAGCTCTTTCATTTCCTGTACTTTTATTTATCATATTTTTTTCCTGTTTCTCTTATAACCTTTCCTTACTCTAAGTACACCAACTACAGATTTGCGCTGTTCTATTTACAGGGTCAACTGTTCCTGTTTTCATGAAAATATCTGGTGGTTGTTAGCTATGGCTTTATAGTTAAAATTAACTCACAGCCTATCCTTAGTAAAGGAACATTTTGGAGGCTGGATATTGGATTATAGATAGTCAACTGTCAGTATTTCATATAATCAATTCCTGTATGATTGCCACGCCTCTGTTAACTGTCCATCCAACTTCCATTGTTCCTTCTAACTCTGGGCCTAGAATTCTCCAAGTATGATATGAGGGAAAGCTTCAGAGAGTTTGTGTATTTCTTACCTTATTATTTCCTAGTTTGTTTTCTACACCAACAGATATATAGCCTCTTGATGACATGAATATTTTTCTTCTAGAAAATTTGGAATATCTTTTTAACTGGGGTCTTTTACTATCATTCCATGGGCCTCTCATACTTAGGAAAAGATAAAAACATGAGTGGGTCTCCCTTTTTAGTAGAATCTAGTAGTAACTCTTCTCTTGTTCCAATAACAAGGAATTGGTATCAATATACTGCAACAATAAAATACATGTGGATAATGGGACCTGGATATTGTCATCATTTGGGCATATATTAGAAATGCAAGTTGTCCAATGACAGACAACTAAATCAGAAATTCTAGGATGATGCCCAGAATTCTCAGTTTAATCAAGAACTTTATGGGATCTGTAGCAACTTCACATTTGTAAATCAATGATGGTCACATGTGTATCCAACTTGGATTTTTCTATGCCTTAAGAACACCTTTTTGCAGTTCCATTTGTACAAGTTTATAAGATCTAGCTTAATTCCCCAACAGTTCCATCATTCACTAATGACCTTGGTCACAGGAAGGCTGTTAAAATGTTTACAAAGTCTTTGGTATAAATTGTATCATAGCAGCACACATTCAACTGTGCTTAAATACTGAGATGAGGTCTGAAATTTTTTATTCACCTTGTCTTAGTTTCCATATTGACATATTTATTATAATTTAATATCTCTCCCATCCTTGTTTTGACAAACATACTCATAGCCTGAGATCTCTAGGAAGCTCTGCTACTAACTTGCCCTCTGCCTTCTTTGTTTATTCCTGAAATAAAGTCATCCAAGTGCTAGAAACACATGTTCTATAGAACTTTATCTCTTTTTTTCAGATTCTCTATTGCAGTGTTCTGTGTTCTTGCTTTAAAATAAACTTAAATAATTGTACTTACCTGCCATACTGTATCACGTTCTTGTCCTTGAATCTGACAACCAGGGCCTGATCACAATCCAATATATATCCACAAAGGAGAAATCTTCCGGTAACCTTGATAGCATTTACTCTACACCCTAATCAAAGAAGCTGACTAGTCACCTACAAAATCAATTGGCAACTGACACAGGCAATTATGTGTGACACACAATTTTTAGAGTGTCATTTAGAAGTATACTGAGACTGGCTCTAAGAAGGAAAAGTGTATTTGCCAGGTAACCTGCAGAGAAGCCTTCTGGGCAGGAATAAATAAGAAGAGCAGTGACCTTTTAGTCCCAGGAAATGACACTTTGGCTTCCATGGTGGGAGTCTGTCTGACTAGATCTGGTAGAGGATTTTTTTTTTATTCCATGTGTAGTGATCTCAGCAAAGATGTATATAGTATGCTGCAAATAATAATGAACAATTATTTCAGTTTCAGTAAAATGGTGAAAAAGAGCTTAGGAGAACATGAAAGAAATCCCTAGATAAATTGCATATGCCCTGCAACCTACTAAACCATGAGCAACATGTTTGTTCCACTTGACATTTCCCTTTTCTGGATGCCCAGCATGCACTGAGCAAGGAGATATCTCTGCAGATCTTATTTTTCACTGTATGCAAAACAAAGAGAATTTCTGACTCTCAGACATAATGAATAAACCTGGATTGAATAAATGGGATTCCTGTGCCTTAACAAAATTACTCAATCGAGTCATTATAAAAAAACATGATAACCTAGACCTGAATTTCTAGATCAATTAGTAGTTTAATGAGTAGTATGAATTAAAATTCATAATTCAAATTTATGCTATTTATTCAATGGAAATAATAAATGGGCAAATAAATGAGTGCTTTTGCCCATAAAAATTCCCAAGTGGAATTATATTTTTCACAAATTCACGAAATCAACCTAATATTAGTAATATATTAAGATGCCAGTGGGAAAAAATGATGAAGGAAAATGCACTATTCCTTTAGCTGTATTTTTAGCAATATAACATAGTTAACAGCATTTTGTTATGTGGATGTTTAAGTATATTTTTATTTCTTATTTAAAAAAAATTTTTTTTAAAGTTTATGAGTCTCAGGCTCTGCTTCAATACCTCGATCAGTAGTCTTTCAGAGGCCATCTGTAGTAGCCAAACTTTGGGCAGAATGCATGGAATTTTATGAAAAAAGGGAGAGATAGAAAGACAGGAGCTTCAGTTGGAAACCAACAGTGTAAAAAAAAAAAATCTGGCCCTGGGGACCCTGCACAGACTGATACTTCAACCAAGGCCCATTAATGGTGAGGACCTAGATCTCCTGCTCAGATGTAACCCATAGACTCAATCTGCAAGTATGGGGAGTAGGCCTGTCTCCGGCCTGAACTCTGTTTCAGGCTCTTTGATCACATCCTCCTGGGGGTGCAGCCTTACCTGGCCACAGAGGAAGATAATGCAGCCAGTGTTGATATGACCTGATGAGCTAGGGTCAGAGGGAAAGGGAGGAGGTCCTCCCTTATCAGTGGACTAGGGGAGGGGTATATAGGGAGAAGACAGAGGGGCTGGGAGTGGTAGGAGATAATGGAGGGGGTCACAGTTGGGCTACAAAGTGAATAAACTGTAATAAATAATAAACAAAAGAGAGAGAAAATGCATAGCATTGAAAACATACATTCTTGTGGTTGTTAATAACTTGTTTTCTCCTTCAGCATCATTTTTTTTCAGTTTATGTCAATTCAGAAATAATTTTAATTTTTTGAACCCCTACCTGGCCAGGAACCATCTATGTAAGAACAGGCTGGCCACGACCTGACAGAGATCCACCTGTCCCTACCTCTGGAGTGCTTGCATTAAAGGCACAGCAGTCTGCCTGGCTTTGGGCACCTTATTAATTTTCAGTGCACCTCGCCTAATCTTCCTAGAAAATACTTTATTTAAAATTGTTTAACATTTAAACCTTGTCTGCAGAAATCGTTAGAAACACTTATTTAGGTTCTCTGTATATATGTTATAGTTATGCAGCTTGGTGGTTTTATAGGACCCCTAACAGAGGGAGCATACACTATTACTGATGCTTTTAGGACCCTTTCCCTTTCCACAGTAGTGTTGCTTCAACCAGCCTCAATATGAAGGAAAGTGTCTAATCTTATTGTAACTTGATATGCCATGTTTATGTGACATCCCTGAGAGGCTTGGCTTTTTGAAGGAAAACTGAAGTGTGGAAGGAAAGTTTGAAGGGAAACTGGGGAGGGAAGAGGTCAGGGAGATGGAGGACGTGAAATCCGAAGGGAGGGTGGAAAAACTATATATGAGATGTAATCTATGAGAAAAAAAATATTTTTTAATGGAAGGAAAAAAGTTAGCTGAGCATGAACCAGGTCAGGTCAGTAAACAGCATCCCTCCATGACTCATTACTTCTGGTTTCTGATTTGAGTTCTTGCCCTGACTTTTCTCAATAATAGACTATTAACTGCAATTATAAGCCAAATAAATCCTTTTTCCACCTCCACCTTCCTAAGTAAACCATATGGAGGAAAAGAAATGACTTTAAATCTTTATAGATCATTCTTTTTGGTCTTTTCTTTACTAATCCTACTATTTTGTATATAAAAAATTAACAGGTATACAGACTGGCAAAGCAGATGCTGAGACTTATGGCCAAACTTTGGGCAGAGTGCAGGGAATCTTATAAAAGAAGTGGGAAATAGTAAGATCTGGAGAAGACAGAAGCTCCACAAGGAGAGCAACAGAACCAAAAATCTGAGCACAGGGGTCTTTCCTGAGACTGATACTGCAACCAAGGACCATGCATGGAGATAACCTAGGACCCCTGCACAGATGTAGCCCATGGCAGTTCATTATCCAAGTGGGTTCCATAGTAATGGGAACAGTGACTGTCTCTGACATTTACTGATTGGCCTGATCTTTAATCACCTCCTCCTGAGGAGGGAGCAGCTTTACCAGGCCAAAGAAGAAGACAATGCAGCCACTCCTGATGAGACCTAATTGACTAGGATCAGAAGGAAGTAAAAGAAGTCCTCCCCTATCAGTGGACATGGGGAGGGGCATGCATGCAGAGTGGGAAGGAATGGAGGGATTAGGATGGGAGGACAGAGGGAACCACAGGGGTGATACAAAGTGAATAAAGTGTAATTAATAAAGAATTAAAAAAATATAAAGGATGACAACACTAAAAAAAATTAACAATGAAAATAATTTAAACTTCTCAACACTGATTTTTTCACAATATTTCTTGTAAGAAAACATGGCGAATATTTAGAATTGCAGCAACTAATTCCTATAGTTTCTTTGAATTTTGGGAGACTTGTAGAATATTCTCAAAAATTAATAAATGGAATTTTATAAGTTGTATATTATAGAAATATAGGGCAGAGCATTTGTACAGTTCATGATGTGAACAGGCAACCATCAGAGTAATCAATTTCTGTATCTCTGGTAGTTAACAGAAATTTCTGGTAGTTAACAGAAATAAGGTGAACTCAAATGTGAAAATGTTATCTAGCAGAATGTCTGATGCTTATCTACATCCATATCTGTGAAATGGATCATCTAAATGACATAACTTCTCATTTAAATGACAATATCTTACTGAAATATCGTGGGCTTTAGTTTTCTTTTATGTTGATTTTCTGCTTTACTGTCCAAGAATTACCATAACATCATCACATAAAGTAGCAAGGATAAAATTACGTGACTCAATGGAATGAATACCTTTTTATCTGTTACTAAAAAAAAAAAAAAAAAAAAAAAAATGGACAGTTGACAATTTATTAAAACCAGAGAAGCACCTTGTAGCCTCATCCATGGAAAAAAGCTATCATTCAGAACATCATTTCACATCCCAGGTAAACCTGTAAGCATGCTCCACAGTCTTTCATAAAACTGATATAAATTATGCTGCATATATGTTGAAGGTGAGTTCTGAGAACATGTTTTTTTTAATTTATTCTTTCTTTCCCTACTATTTACTGCCTTGCAATCCTGTCTTTTTTAAGAGTTGAGTTCTAATTGCCAATGACAAGAGCATCCACAAAGATGCACGACAATCTTCATGTGCTTTCTTCTAATTTATGGAATTGTGTTTAAAGCCAGTATTCTAAAAATCAATTCAGGAAGTCAGAAGACAGTTTTTCGTAAACCATAAAGGATTAATTTCATTTTTTATGTTTAGTAGGATACTAACCCAATAATTTTATATTCTTCTTGTGAAGCCAAAGCAACAATCTACAAGCCTAATAAAAGCTTTTGAGGCACAGCTCTTCCCCCATGTTAAAAGAAAGGAACATAAGTCATTAGTCTAGCCAACAATTTCCCTGAGCATGTCTAACCTGAGTCTGAAATTAGGCAGAAGTTAAATTTTTAGCCATTGTTTGTCCTAGGTCATTCCCTTATAAATTTCTGAATATGTTTAAATAGTCAAGCATTACAGTGCTCATAGGCACACTCAGCAACCTGAGACTACACTCAAATTCTGTGTTCAGAGTTAGATCCAATCTTCACTTGAGTCATAAAAGCACAGGAAGCAATTTAGACTCTGAGAAAGCAGAAGAAATTGGTTAATAAGAAGTTACCCTTGTGTAAGACAGTAAAAGGACAAGAGTTATTGGTACTTCCATCTATATATCTGCAGTATTATTAACAGTAAAGAAATTGAATAAAACTAAATACCCATTACTTATCAGTAGATGAGAGGATAATGCCCTTATTGCTATATCCATATATCGGATCATCTCTCAAGATGCATTAGAGAGGTGTCTCATATCAGTAGATGGCAATTATCACAAAGATCCAGGACTGGTCCACATGCAGACTGCAGAGTGCTCCTACTTAAACTAGACAGACTTAAGAGACTGCAGAGTCCTCCTACTTAAACTGGATAGACTTATCACACTCCTTCCGACAAGGCTCAGATGTCCTCATAGAAGAGAGGCCAGAAAGACTGTAAGAGCAAGGGAGACAGAATGACATCAAGGAAACAGATGATTCTTCCAGAAACATTGTACAAAGTTGATACACATGAACTTACTGACTATGACAGCATACCCAGGAATTGGACAGGTTCAAACCTGACAAAACACAACATGGAGAAAAGTAGAGCTAAAATTCCACCATTAACCAAGAAGTTATTTGTAACTTATTCTTGCTGGGAAGAGTAAAATGATATTTCTCCAACGGAGTATATATCAACTATACTCCAAGGCCATCCAGTAGTAATTGGCCAACACAGATATACATTTTTTTCATATTAATGTGTTGTTTTGAATTTTTTATGTTTGTTTTCAGAAAGAACATGAAGTTGATGGGGTAAGGAAGTGGGAGGATCTAAAAGTAGTTGGAAATAAAGATAGAATATTGTCAAAAAGTATTGTACAACAAAATTAAAATATAAAAATATCTAGAAGTGGGAGAAAACATAAAAGAAATAGTGTTTTCTGAATACAACAGGGCAGTTGTGTACATGAACTTAGAACAAGTGTGAATCCATTCACAAGACCTGAAGGAGCTTAAGGTAGGAAAATTCTGAGGATTAGGGAGGAGGAGTTGGCATGAAATCTCACAACAATTTGAGAAACTATTGGTATTTGGTTGTTGCTAGGAGGAGACTCAGTTTTCTTTAAATGATGTAACCCCTATTAGGACAACCATACACCAGGGACTAGCTGGATAATGCAAAGTGAGCTCAATGGAAAGAGGAAAAAAAGAAGGATTCTTAAAGTTGAGTGGCAAAGGAGGAAAGGGTGTAGAGGTTGGTTATGGGAGGAGGTAGAGAATTATGGGGCTAATACATTCAAAATCCATATGAAATTGTAGGAAATCCTCAAAGAATAAAAATATTATTTAAAAATATTGTTTTAAAAGAGTACAGAATAAATACACAATGGGATTTTATTCAGCTGAAATTATAAAGGAAAATAAGGCATTTGCAACAAAAATGGATAGTCCTGTATTATAAGTAAGCTAAGGAACCAGGACTCAAAAAGATATGCAACATATTGTCTTTCATATACAGATATTATTTTAATGTTTATAAAGGGGATACAAATCAGAAAGGAAGTCCAAGTATCACTATTTGCAGATGATATGACAGTATATATGAGTGACCCAAAAAATTCTACCAGAGAACACCTACAGCTGATAAACAACTTCAATAAAATGGCTCGATACAAAAGTAAATTAAAAAAAAATCGCTAGACCTCCTGTACACAAAAGACAAATGGCTGAGAAAGAAATTAGGGAAACAACAATCTTCACAGTAGTCACAAATAACATAAAGTACCTTGGTGTAACTCTAATCAAGAAACTGAAAGATCTGTATGAAAAAAAAAAATTCAAGTCTCTGAAGAAAGAAATTGAAGAAGATGTCAGAAGATGGAAAGATCGCCCATGCTCATGGACCAGAAGGATTAACATAGTAAAAATGGCCATCTTGCCAAAAGCAATCTACAGATTCAATGCAATTCCCATCAAAATACCAAAACAATTTGCTATAGACCTTGAAGGAACAATTCTAAACTTCGTATGATAAAACAAAACAAAAAACCAGAATAGCTGAAACAATCCTATACAATAAAAGAACTTTTTGAAATATCTCTATCTCTGATCTGAAGCTGCACCATAGAGCAACAGTAATAAAAACAGCATGTTACTGGCACAGAAACAGATTGGAGGATCAATGGAATTGAATTGAAGACCCCAAAATAAACCCACATATCTACAGATAACCTGAGTTTTGACAAAGGAGCCAAAACCATACAATGGAAAAAAAAAGATAGCATCTTCAATAAATTGTGTTGGTATTACTAATGTCTACATGCAGAAAATTGGAAATAGATCCATACTTATAACCCTGAAAAAAAATGACCATGACCAAGAAGGCTTCCCTTCCCCCATCCCAATCCCAACCTCCCTCACTCATCTTCTCCTATGCTCCTCTCCAAGTCCATGGATAGGGGAGGTCCTCCTCCCCTTCCATCTGACCCTAGCTTATCTGCTCTCATCCAAACTGGCTGCATTGCCCTCCTCTGTGGCTTGGCAAGGCTGCTCCTCCATCCAGGGGAGGTACTCAAATAGCTAGCCACTGAGTTCAGGTCAGAGGCAGTACCTGTTCCCCTTACTAGGGAACTCACTCGGATACTGAGCTTCCATGGGCTACATTTGAGCAAGGATTCTAGGTTACATCCCTGAATAGAGAGTATCAGTCTCAGAAAAGACACCTATGCCCAAATATTTTGGTTCTGTCGCTCTCCTCGTGGAGCTCCTATACTCTCCAGGTATTTCCATCTCCCCCTTAATTCATAAGAATTTCTGCACACTGACCAAAGTTTGTTTATGAGTCTCATTTTCTGCTTTTATACAATGCTGGGTAGAGTCTTTCTGAGGCCCTCCATGGTAGGCTTCTATCCTATTTCCTGTTTTCTCCTTCTTCCAATGTCCTTCCCGTTTGCCTTTCTGAGTGAGGATTAATCATCTTGCCCAGGGTCCTCCTTCTAGCTCACCTTATTTAGGTGCACATATTTTTGTAGGTTTATCCTATATTATATATCTAGCATCCATTATAAGTGAGTATATACTGTTTGTGTCTTTCTGCTTCTGGGATGCCTCACTCAGGATAATCTTTTCTAGTTCCCACCATCTGCCTGTAAATTTCATGATTTCCTTGTTTTTAATTGTTGAGTAGTGTTCCATTGTGTAAATGTACCATGGTTTCTGTATCCATTCCTCCACTGAGGGACATCTGGGTTGTTTCCAAGTTCTGGCTATTACAAATAAAGCTGCTACAAACATAGTTGAACAAATATCTTTGTTGTGTACTTGAACGTATTTTGCATATATACCTAGGAGTGGTATAGCTGGACCTTGAGAAAGGAAAATAAATAAATCTGTTGCATCCCAGAAAAAAAAATAAAAGAAAGAAAGAAATTCTCAATCTTAGTCATCGGTGAAATGCAAATCAAAATGACCCTGAGATTTCATCTTACATCCATCAGAATGGTTAAGATCTAAAACTCAAGTGACAACACATACTGGAGAGGATGTGGAGAAAGGGGAACTCTCCTCCACTGCTGGTGGAAAGGTATACTTGTACAACCTTTTTGTAAATCACTTTGGAACTTTCTCAGAAAACTGAGAATAGTGCTACCTTAAGACCCAACTATACTGCTCCTGGGTATACATTCAAAAGATGCTCAACCATACAATAAGGACATTTGCTCAACTATGTTCACAGCAGCTTTATTTGTAATAGCCAGAATCTGGAAACAACCTAGATGTCCCTCAAAAGTAGAATGGAGTTCATGGTACATTTACACAATGGAATACTACTCAGCTATTAAAAATAAAACATAACTATCATGAAATTTGCAGGCAAATAGTTAGAACTAGAAATGATTATCCTGAGTGATGTAAATCAGAATCAGAAAGACAAGCATTGTATATATTTACTTATAAGTGGATATTATTCTTAAAATATAGGATAACCATACTAAAATCTACAGATCTAAAGAAGCTAAACAACAAGGAGGATTCAAGGGAAGATACTTAATTTACATTCAGAAGGGAAAACTAGATAGACACCAGAAGTGGTAGAAAAGATGGAACAAGACAGGAGCCTACCACAGATGTCTTCTAAAAGACTCTTCCCAGCAGTGGATAGAAGCAGATGCAGAGACTCACAGACAAACTTTGGACTGTGTGCAGGGAGTTTTATTGAAGAAGGGTGATACAGAAGCACCCAGAGGTAACAGGAACCTCAAAAGAAGACCAACAAAGCCAAAAAAATGCTGGCCCCAGAGGGACCAGCAGAGACTGATGCATCAACCAAAGAGCTTGCATAGAGAGAACCTAGACCCCCTGCTCAGATGTAGCACATAGACAGCAGTCTCCATGTGGGTCCTCTAGTAAGGTGAGAAGAGACAGTCTCTAACATGAACTTGGATGCCTGTTCCTTGGTCACTTCTCCCTGGTAAGGTGACCTAGCCAGGTCACAGAGGAAGAGGATCTAGGAATTCCTGATGGGACCTGACAGGCTAGAGTCAGACAGTGGTAGAGAAGGACTTCCCCTATCAGTGGACTAGTAGAGAGGGTTAGGGGAGGAAGAGAGAAGAATGGTGGGACCAGGAGGAGATGATGGAGAGGGCTACAACTGGGATAAAAGGATCCTGAAAATCCAGAAAAGCTGGGTTACAAAGGATCCTGAAAATCCAGAAAAGCACAGAACTGTATTTTAAGCCCTAGAAGTAAACAGTTGATAACCTAAAACGTAATTGATTGCAAACCTCTTTCTAAAAGTGTTTGCCAAATTAAGACCTTTTATGACAAACATAAACTAAACAATTTGTGGCCACTAAGACAAACTGGCACACCTGTTTTGTAGTATGTGATATAGCAGACTTTAAACCAAAACCAGTCAGAAAAATATATTAGCAAATAAAAGTTTATCAAGAAGATATACCAATAACAAAATACTACTATTCTCAGTTTCATGAGACAATCACTAATGAGCACAAAAGGTCTGAAAGGTTTGATATCTAAACAACAACATAATATTCAAGTTGATTGACTCATGGTGCCACATCCCTGTAATACCAGCTCTTGGCAGGTGAGGTTAGAGGATCTTTGGCTACATAATGATTTTGAGGTCATCCTGTCACACACACACACACACACACACACACACACACACAGAGAAAGAGAGAGAGACAGACAGACAGACAGACAGACAGACAGACAAAGTAAAAGAGAAAGAAAGACTTGAATGGAAATCCATCATAGATCAAATGGATCTACAAAATACCAACAGGTGGTACATGCCTTTAATCCTAGCCTTCAAAAGGCAGAGGTGGATTTCTGAGTTTGAGGCCAACCTGAGTTACAAAATGAATTTCAGGAGAGCCAGGGCTGTTGCACAGGAAAATGCTTTCTCAAAACACACACACACACACACACACACACATATACACACATTGTTCTCAGTGACTTAAGATATCTTCCCTAAAATGAACCAGTTTGTAAGTCACAAATCAATTCTTAACTAATATAAAATAATCTGAAATAGTTGTTAGATATCATGAGGTTATAAGGTAATAAAACTTGAAGTCAATAGCAAAATAACCTAGAGAAGCATACTTGGAGATTGAATGATATAGTTTTAAATGACTAGTGAAGCATTGAAGAAACTAGGAAAAGAAAAATTTTAATTTCTATAATTCCATGAAAGCCTAAACCCTCTAGAATGTAGCTGAGCTAATACTAAAAGGAAATTTTAAGGCATTGAGAGCTTACATAAAACACATACACGGGTGGGGGGGGGAATCTTTTACATAACCTAATTTTGCAACTCAGTGTCATATAAAATTAGAACAAGCAAAATCTAGCAGAAATAGTTGTTAAAAATGATGGAAATCAGGGTAGGAATGGAAGATGTTATTTGCAGATGACAATCTTATAATTAAAAGACCCCGCTAACTCCATCTGAATACTTTTAGTTCTACTATATAGTATTATCAAAGTAGCAGAAAGCAAAATCAACCTATAGAGACTGGAAATTTCTGTGCACCAATAACAAACAAGAAAGAAATTCAGGACAAAAATATTCTTTCACAATACCTTCAAAATAATAAATAAAATATCTAGGAATAGCATGAGCAAAAATGTTAAAGACCTTTGCAATGAAAACTTTCAGAGACCCAAGAAGACACAGAAAGTTGGAGACACTTCCCAAAAGTAATATATTGGCGGTATCAATACTGTGAAACTGACTTTATTATCAAAAACAGTATCCCCCATAAAAATCTCAATGACATTCTTCACAGAACAAGAAAATAAAATCTTAAAATTTATACAGAAGCACAAAGCATCCCCCAAATGGCAGTAAGAAAAATTCATCACAACAAATGATTTCAAACTATACTAAGAACAACAATAACAGAAATATCATAGTACTAACACAAAAACACAGACCTATGAAACAGAAAACATAAAAATAAACCAAAATAACCATGAGCATTTTTTTTTACAAAGTTATAACGACATGTATTGGGAAAAGAGATTCTCTTCCACAAATTATGTTGGGAAAGCTAGACATATATCCTAACTTGCTGTATATTACTATTTTAAAATACTGTGCAAAGCAATGAGAGGAAGGAAAGGGTTTATTAGGCTAAGTTACATCTCATGAGAAAGTCATGACATGAAAAGTCAAGAGAAACCAGAGAGAAATAACTCTTACTGGCTTGCTATGTTTCCTTATACATCTTAGATCCACTTGCCCAGACATGTACAGCTCACAGTAGATTGGTTCTTCCAACATCCATCAGCAAAAAATAAATAAAAAATAAAATAAAAAAAAATGTCCCACAGGCCAACGTATGAAGCTAATTCCTCAAATGAGGTTCGCTTTTCCCTGGTGTGTCATGTTAACAACTGAAGGTAATAATGATGTGTAATAATAATCCTAATGTGGATGAGTAAAATTTGATCCCTTATCTTTCACCCTGTGCAGAAAAACAACTGAAAGAAAATGAATCAAAGACATGAAACCACGAAATTCTAGAAGAAAACCAAAGAAAAATATTTAAAGACATAGGCATAGGCAAAAACTTTTTGAAAAAGACTCCAATAGGACTGAAATAATCCCAAGAATTGAAACAAAAACAAAAACCAGTGAAATCACATGAAATTAAGTTATCTACATAGCAACATAAACAATCACTACAATGAAGAGACAACTAAATAGAAGGAGAAGAAAATCTTTGCCTACTGTAAAATAGACAGTGAATTTTTATCCAGACTATATACAGAACTTGAGATGCTAAACACCAAAATACAAAAACAAAGCAGAATCACTCAATCAAAAAATAAGCAATTAAATTCAATAGACAGTTTTCCAAAGAAGAAATGCAAACTGCTAATAAATGTTTCAGAAAATGTCCCCAAATCCTTAGCCACTGAAACAGTTTTCAACATGCTTAGCCATGAGGTAAATGAAGAGTAAAGCTACACTGAGATTCTTCATTACCATAGTCAGAATAGCAACCATCAGGAAAACAAAGAACAAATGTTGACAAGGATGCGAAGAATATAAACTTTTGTAACCACTATGGGAGTGAGTATGGAAGGTCCTCAAAACTGCAAATGGAACCACAATAATTTTTTTAGTTTTTATTAAATTTTTTGTTAATTGCAGTTTATTCACTTTGTACGCCAGCCCTGTAACCCCATTAATTGTCCCTTTCCAATCCTTCCCTCCATCCCTCTTCTCCTCCCATGCCCCTCCCCCAAGCCACTGATAGGGGAGGTCCTCCTTCCCTTCCATCTGACCCTAGTCTATTAGGTCTCATCAGGACTGTCTCCATTGTCTTTCTCTGTGGCCTGGTAAGGTTCCCCCCCCCGACCCCCACCATCAGGGGAGTTGATCAAAGAGCCAGCCACTGAGTTCATGTCAGAGACAGTTGTTGTTCCCATTACTAAGGAACCCACTTGGACACTGAACTACCATGGGCTACATCTGTGCAGGGGTTGTAGGCTATCTCCATGCATGGTCTTTGGTTGGACTATCAGTCTCAGAAAAGACCCTTGGACCCAGATTTTTTGGCTCTGTTGTTCTCCTTGAGGAGTTCTTATAGTCTGGAAAAGAAACCAGCCTAAATATCCATCAATAGATGAATGTGGAACATACACACAATGTGACCTTGTTCAACCTTAAAGAAAAATGAAGAAACCATTATACCTACAAGAAAAGAGGCGTAAACTGGAGATCATTTTATTAATCCAAATATGTCAGATTTAGAAAACAAATACGTTCTCTCTCATGTAAAGACTCTCTATGTATACTTGTATATGTATATGTACGGTCAAGAAAATATAAAAGCAACTGTGTGAGGGGAGAAAGGTACCTTTAAGGAGGGCGGATGGATTAATAAAAGAAAGAATAATGTTACATAAAATAGTGGAAACTGTTAAGGGGATAAAGAGATCTAGAAAAGGGAGGGGAGTAAGGAAAGGTGGCATGGGAGGGGGACTAGAAAAAAAAAAAAAAAATATAAAGGCAGGTGTGCAAAAGCTCCAGAATGAACCCTATTAGTATATGTGCTAACTTAAATAAGAAATATTTTTAAAACTACAAACTAAGAAAATCACATTGTAGGACACAACTGTCATAGGATTTATGTAAAAGTCTCTATGTATAGTAATGACAAAATGTAACCATCGTGGTAGGGACAAAAAGAAAAACAAAGTTCAAAATCATTTCCTCCCCAAGACACATGATGAATGCACAAAGTTAGTCCTAATGAACAACCAAAGTCAGTCCTAATAGAGTCAATATGAAATTTTTATACAGATATTTTCTTATTATCAAACATTTTATTCATTAGTATTTTGCGGAATGTTTACAATACTTAGAATATTGACTAAATAAACATCTATAGCAGATGTTTTTATTTCTCTGTGCCCTTTCTTATAACAGAGAGGTAGAAAGTGGAACAAAAAACCAAGAAATGAGGAGGAAGAAAGTTAAAATACCTATAAATCTCAGTCAACTATAGACAGTGGTAGCCAACGGGACGAAAGCAAATATCTGCAGATGGAGTTTTTTGAACCTTTTTTTTTTCCTTCAAGATAGAGTTTCTCTTTGTAGCTTTGGCTGTCCTGGACTTGCCTTGTAGACCAGGTTGGCCTGGAACTCCCAGGGATCTGTCTGCCTCTGTCTTCCCAAGTGCTGTGATTACAGGTGTGCGCCACCCTGCCCAGATTCTTGGAACTCTTTAAAGGGGTCAGATTTCTGTGGTATTGGGCCTTTCCTTTTCCAGCTGCTAGAATCAGGGCTATGAGGATTAAAACTGTGATGGTCATCTTTCACAGATTACTGCCAAAACTTAAGGTGTCAAAGATGATTCTCGGAAGAGAAGATGAAACGGATATACCGTACATCGGCTACCATGCTCAAGCTTTTTCACATAAGAGAAAAAATAATTTTTCATGTACATAACTACTATTTGGTTTTATTTTATGAATTTCTAAACACTTTTTATTAACACTCTACCCATATGGTATTATATTTAAGAATATATTACAGAATTAGATTTTTGTTATTGGTTCACTCCATACAAACATTTCAGACAAAGACAGAATACCTTCTATTGGCTTCTACAGGAATTCCTATTGCCAAGACAGCTGGAGACTATGAATGCCTCTTGGACCTTGCAGTGAAGCTTGGTGTGTACTGAGGAAAAGCAGATGAGCACTCCTAAGCCTGATTTACATAAGAAGGGCAAACTTGCATTTCAAAGCCATTCTTAGTTCAAACACCTAGTCTTCATACAGTGATAATAACCTCTACTAGCAGCAAGTCCAATTTCTTCTCTAAATATTTATGCCAGATTCTGATGGGAAGCCACTTGTCATATTGGACTAGAAGTGGTTTAAATGCAACAGTGAACTAAACCATAATTCCACTCATTTTCCGACAAGAAAAAGCATCATTCTCTTTGTGATGATTTGGCAACTGTGCAGATAGAGGAGAAATTATTCCCTTTTCCAGAATCCATATATGGAACACATCTATTTTATATTATTTAAAAATTAGGTAAACCAAGTCACTGCCTTTAATTGAGGTTATGTGAATGAAAGCTGCTTCTTCCTTTTCAAAGTTAGAAAACAAAGTGCGTCTCTTTCATCATTCTTATCTCTCAATGCACCTACAACTGTGCTTCAACACAGCTGGTTTCAATTAAATTCTGTTGACTGTTCAGCCTATTTGTATGGCGATTAACTTATATTTGATAGACATGCTTTAAGGATAAACCTACAACCACATGAGCTGAGCTCTATCAATGTCAGCATATCTTGATTTCTCACTTATTAAAAACAAAGGAGTACATTTTGTCCAGCCCATTTGAGTGTCACTAGACAGTTAAAAATGTGGTAAATCTGTAAAATACCTTTTTGTAAGAGATTACTTTTTATTACACATGTCTCAGGAGAGCAACGTATCCAGGATATGTTTGTTTTCAAGTTCTTGACAATATTGACTCTTGCCTTTATATATCCCCACTGAATCGTTGTTTTATTTGTGCAATCATATTCTCCAAGTAAGTGGTACCTTGTAGCATTGCCATTGTGTCTTTTCCATCCATGCTAAAAATCCCTATATCTTGTGGTCCTTTCTAACCTAACAAAGGATTTCAGACCTCCTCCTTACATAGCTCTTTCTTTTATTTTTTTGGATACCAAGGAAGCTCAGAGAGTTAAACAGAGACCTCTTACGTATCTTCTGCAGGGGTTCTTGGTATTCAGTAGTTCAAGACTATTGACAAAGGATGAGAAATGAGGCAGGTGACCTCTGTGGGTTTCTTACCTCCTCACGTATTTTTGTAAATGAATAAAAAGGCATCATAAATTACGTATCTAAAGCAGCTGGAGATTTTTTTTTCCTGAGCTGGATTTAATCAGCATGTCTTTGTTTGAATAGCAGAGAGTTTCAGACCTCTGGAATACCCATATGCAAACACGAATGCAAATTTCAAAACCAAGAAGAGGAACTTGCATTTAGAGTAAAAACCATTTGGACTTATTCACAGCCCAGAATACATGGGGACTGTACTTGCATAGATCTTAAATCAAGATCTTGTTTCAAATTTTTGGCTAACATAATAAACAATTATATGACTCAGAAAACTGAAGAAACAGTTCCCTTAATAGCCAAACTGTTCTTCTTGAACCATTTTAAGTGTAGTAACTAGCTTAAGAAAAAAACTCAGGCACATCAGCAATGTAATAAAGTTATGTTCCATGATGCTTTAGCTATCCATAAAAAATGAATTGTACATCAGTTTCCCAGAACATTCACCATTTTCTAAGTATAATTCTTCAATTCTTTTAATGTGTTACTTCTCACATGGAATAAAAAGCCTCTCAGCTTTATTTAACAGATACTGACATTCTATTTTCCAATTTAAAAAAAAATCAAACAACAAAAGAGTCTACAACTGACTATTATACAAATACCCACAGCTAGGATGAAAGAGAACAAGGTTTTAAGTCTTAGCATACTGGTAGCCCTAAAAGTCTGTGTTGAATCCCATAATATGGTTCATTGCTGTGATAACTAATCTTTCTGTGAGTTTCTCCTTTTAAAGCTTACATTGATTCCTCACATTATGCTCCTAAGTTTTTTTAAAAAAAAAAAGCTTCTAAATTCCAGTCTTTTCAACTGCAATGAATTAAACATTGGTGAAAATTAGTTTATGCTCCTTCCACTAAGAGATAGAGACTGGTTTCTCATTTCCTTACTTTGAGAAAGCCTGACCGTTTTCACAAATAACTAAAAAGATGGAAGTAGCATTCTACTCGTATGGTCCTAGAAATTTTGAATACTTAAGAGCTACTCCTTTTTTTTCTCTAAAGACACTGAACTATCCACAGAATATGTTTGATGACTATTATGACCCAAATAATGTGGAGTTTACACTTGTGCCTGCTGATGTGGTAGGCCTAAGAGTACTTTTAAAGAACATTTCAAAACAGAAACAGTTTAACTATTAGTTGACTCTCAGTGAGGGATTTCAGTCAATAACTCATGGTTAAGAATTCTCAGACAGCTAAGTCTTTCCTGAATTCCTGATTCACAAAAACCAGAAGAGAGAGAGATTAAGAGAAAAATTAAGAGAGAAATGCTGCTTCTTTAAAAACCTTCAGGTGTATTTTTTTTTAAATAAAAGTAGAAGTGATTTTGTTATTTAGTAAATTGTATGCACTTGTTTTGGAAATTAACAGTATTCAGAGGCCTAAGTGTTTTGGAAAGCTACTTCATAATTGAGTTTGCACAAGTCCAAAGCATAAACAATGGCCATGGGTGAAACTTTGAAAGAGGGCCACATGTTTATGTTTTCAAAGTAAAACTCTGTGGGTGTTTTAAATTACACCAAAGCACATTTAAACTGATGAAGCTGTTGGCATTAGTCACTTCAGTGCTGAATTACTCAAAATAAAAAAAAAGCCACTATTTCTCTCAGTAAAGATATGGGTATTCGAAGCCAGCAAACATGTCTAATTTTTGTTTTGTTTTGTTTTTAAAACCATAAACACTCAGAAATACCACTGATAGTCACTTGAGTATAAACATTATAAGAAATGAACCATATTCATAAGGTGAAAAGGTAAATATAAATGTATATCTCTATAACTGGTAATTTTAGTTACCCAGTGTTTTTTTTAATAAATTTATTTATTTATTTATTTTTATTAATTACAGTTTATTCACTTTGTATCCCCCCTGTACCTCCCTCCCTCCTCCTCTCCCAATCCCACCCTCCCTCTTCCCCACCCGTGTCCCTTACCCAGTCCACTGATAAGGGAGGTCCTCCTCCCTTTCCCTCTGATCCTAGTCTATCAGATCACATCAGAAGTGGATGCATTGTCTTCTTCTGTGGCCTGGTAAGGCTTCTCTCCCCTCAGAGGGAGGTGATCAAAGAGCAAGCCAATCAGTTCTTGTCAGAGACAATCCCTGTCCCCGTTACTATGGAACCCACTTGGATACTGAACTGCCATAGGCTACCTTTGTGCAAGGGTTCCAGGCCATCTCCATGAGTGGTCCTTGGCTGGAGTATCAGTCTCAGAAAAGACCCCTGTGCCCAGACCTTTTGGATCTGTTGCTGTCCTTGTGGAGCTCCTGTCTTCTCCAGGTCTTACTATCTCTCACTTCTTTCATAAGATTCCCTGCACTCTGCCCAAAGTTTGGCTATGAGTCTCAGCATCTGCTCTAATACCTACAGGGTAGAGCCTTTCAGAAGCCCTCTGTGGTAGGCTCCTGTCCTGTTCCATTTTCTACCTCCTCTGTTGTGGAGAAAGGGGAACCCTCTTCCATTGCTGTTGGAAATGTAAACTTATACAGCCACTTTGGAAATCAATCTGGCACTTTCACAGATAATTAGGAATAGCACTTCCTCAAGATCCAGCTATACCACTCCTAGGCATATAGCCAAAAGATGCTCAAGTATACAACTTCAATAATAATAATAATAGTGATAAGTAATAAAAATAGAAATAAAATAACTTAGAGACAACTACTGTTCCTGATTTCCGAGACCCTCAAAATACCATCAGGAGTCAAGTCTATTGCAAATCACAGAGGATCTTTATTCATGGCTCAAGCTGGGCCTCTCAGACATCAAAACACTGGTATCCAACAGAGAGCCTCATGCTGAGGTTTGGGGTTGATTTATAGGTCCCAGTCCCTCCCAGTGTGCCCCAAATCACAGTTCCAGCCTGGCAAGCATCTATTAGGTAAAACACAAAGAGGGATGCTGCATTTTAAAATGATTGGCTAAGGGAAGGCACCAAAATCATTAATGGTTCTGAATTCCTGTGTTCTCTCCTAAGGGGGGTTGGGAAAGGGAGGGAGCACCTGGTATTGTGTTTCCGTTGAAATGCCCTGTTCTGTGCTAATTGATTATTGCTAGAGTACAGGGGCATTTGGTGGTATTTCCAGGAACATGGCTATGTGACTTTCATAACCAGTTGGGGACACCTGGACTGTTTTCCTAGCAACCATATCTCTAGGGGTCAGGAAAGAATGCATTAACTCTGGTTCCACACCCCCCTGGTGGCCAGTCAGAGGTGACTGGTCTTTGTCCAGGCTTGTTCCTTTAACCCTATAACCCAGAAACCTAAGTTTTTGTTTTCCACAACTAAGGAATGCTGAGAACAAGAAAAATAGTTTTCTTCAAAGAAGAGCACAGCCCTAAATCATACCTATGTTGAGGAGATAGATTATAGGTAACTACAGGGAAATAATCTATAACTCATCACTGTTTTATTTCTTTTCATATTTTTCTTTAGCCTGAAATGTATTAGGCTTCATTATGAAACTGAAATATTGAATAGCAATAATTAACTCTCCTACTGTTTTAGGTTCATGCCCTAAAAATACAATCACATTCCTTATATGGCAGATATAGTGGTCACATAAATTCATTCCACAAAACTCAACATCTACTATTACATAGCCCTCTCCTCACTTTTCAAAGTAGAATTGCGGCTTGTAGAATTACAAATTTCAGGATTTTAATATTTGGACCCTTCGTTATTCAGGATTACTATTTTTATGATTTTAGAATTTATGTATTTCAACATTCATGATTATGTGCTTAGGGGTTTAGAGAGTATAATTTTTTGATATATGGAACCAAACATGACTCTTAACATAAAACCTTCAGCTCTAATACATCATGTACATGAAAGATACATATTACCCATAGCATTCTAGAACCTGCCAGTAGACTTGAACAGTTTCTGAGTGGGGAGTGAGGACTGAAAGAAAATTAAAATAATAATAATAATAACACACTACACACAAGATCAGTTTGAGAGGGCTGGCAGTGGAATCTGGCATCTGGTTTATTCCATAATAACTTTTCTTTAGCCAGAGCAAGGCACCTCAATACAATGAAGGGGTTCATCGAGAAACCAAACTTGTTTATCTAGACCACCTGTCTTTGTGATCCTCATACAAACATAAAGAACTTGGTATAATATCCTCCTTATCTCTGTATACAGGTGAAGGCCAGGATGAAAACATGTTTTTCACTAAAAACTCAATAACAAAGCAGCCTGACAAACAAGCAGTGCTCCACAGGTCTCCCTTTTTCATATTTTTAAAATTGACCAAAACTTACACGCTATGGAGCAGAAGATTGTGCCTGTTTCAGGTTGTCTCTCTTGGAAGATATATTCCTACCCATCATTGGTACATGAATTCCACCATCATTCTTAGGTTGAATATTCCTCAGAGAGATCTTACCTGTTTTTGACTACCAACCTTGCGTAGGGTAGACATTGGAGTTTAATCTATGAATATCAGTTTAAACAATGCAAAAGGCCTTGATGAAGGTTTTAATTATCACTGGTAGGAGACATGCTCCTAATAAGAGTAATAAGCCGAGTTCTATAACACACCATAAAAGTGATGTAAAATACCAAACCTGAGAAACATTCACAGGAACCATAACAAAAGAAGGCTGTAGAACAACCAGAACCTGCTGTCCATTTGAAAGGTTAGAAATACAGTTTGTTAGTTTACACTGATGGCAAGAAAATATTAAAGTTTGAATCTTGTATAAAAATGTTAACATTTCCAAACAACAAAGCATAAGGAGGATTTACACAGGCCTCCCAAGAATTTCTGTGGCAAGCTTCCAAATATAGGTGTGCTGAAAACCAGAATCAGATGACCAAAGTCCCATAGTTAGTCCTCTTTCCCATTCTTCCTGATTTTGTTGAGAATTGTACTGATTACCAGACCAATGAAGTCCAGTCATATTGTATCTAAGAAGTTTCTCTGCACAATATCTTCTCCCAGGAGTAGAATGTAACAAAGGTGGGTGGGGAGCATAAGCTCAATATAGCTCTCCGTTTCCATCAGAATTCACCATGGTCAGTTGCAGAAACATCCACCTTCAGGGGAACAACTCCTGCAAATTCCACCAACCTTTCTGAGATCCAGGGGGCTCCTTCGGTGTCCTGTGGAAAAATAAAAATATGCACTCTTCCCATATTAATACAGAGATGGGGCCCTGCCATATTCTAGTAATCAGATCTTTCCATTTCAAATGAACATAATTATCTTTGGTATTAGGGTGCCACAATCAATCAGCTGCAGAAAGGCCTTGTATATCCACATTCAAAAAATTTAAAATAAAGGGAGCATGATTAAGATAATTCTGTGGTGTTTGGGGATTTTATTTTTGCAGATTTTAAACATACCCAGTGACCAATAATCTATAACCAAGGATATTGAACATGTTAAACTTATACATTCATAACTGATGGTTGCTAGTTAGACCTGGTGGGTGGGTTTGATCAAACAAATTCTATACATGAATGATTTTTATAGAAAATGAAGGTATAAAAATAGAAAAAAAATTAGTTTCCTGTTGGATTGAAAACCAAGCATTAACAAAGGTCACCTCACCTTCACATTAATGCTCTCTTATGTCACTGTTTTCCCCCTCTTATTTTACTATCCCCATATAAAATTTTATACAATCAGCTGCCGAATTAACTGCTTATGCTGTGCAGCACAGAGTACTGATACATCCCATCTCATATGCTTTGCTTATAAGGTGACATGGGGATACCCTTCTATGAAGTCAAGGATTAAATGTCCATTCATTCTTAATCTGGGCTATCTTGTGATCAAGTAGAAGAGATAAAGTCATTTTAATAAATAGGGTCCTCCGTGGCCCTTTGAGAGACACTCTTAAAACTGAGTTTCTCGGCTGAACCACACAGGAAGGCCATGTGAAAATATACTAATCAGTGTTCCCAGCAAATCTTCCATTCAGCACTAAGCATCAACATCAGAAATGTGGCTGAGTCTTCAAATGATTCTAGTTCCCACATCAGAAGTCAAGTAGAGTAGAGCCATTCTCATTGAGCTATGACTAAATTTGAAATCAGGAAAAAAAAATGTATACTAGCACTCTCTTCAGACACTAACCTTTATGGTGGTAGATTACACAACAATTTTTAATTTAAACAGACCCAAATTCTTTCCTCAAGGTCTGCTTTGAGGAGAACATCAAATTAAGAGAGTCCAAAGTCATTCATTCACCTAGAAAATTTTGAAATGTATTTGATTGCCCACGTAAAGTCTACACTGTGTCCAAGATAGCTGATTGACTGAGCAGGCAGTAAAGCATTCTCCTTCTTAAATATGAAACCCCCTAAAGTCTGTGAGAGAAGAGGCAGGAGAGCATTGTGTACCTCACAGTTCTTGTTATGCAACTGATACTACATCTGAATATAAAATCCTGAATGCCTTAATTAGTTTTCTGCTTCTCAACTCTGATATTCTATGTTATACCCATGAGTTTGGGCACTTTTACCAGTTTCAAATAAGAAGAAAACTTAAGGAACATTACTGCAAAGGAGAAGAAAATATAAATAGTTAATTATAGGCTTTAAATTTTTGCTTTTCATCAGAATATTCTCAGCTGAGCAATGAAATCTAGTCACATTTTCAGTGAATTACAGATTTTTAAAAAGTAAATAGTGATTCATCTATATTTCCATCCAATGTAGAGTTTGAAACTAATGTTGCTAGCAAAAGATAGAGACCTAGAAATGTATTGTATTCTATGTTGAATTTTGACCCAATAGATTTGTCATCTTAAAAAAAAGTATATGGCCTCTGAAAGGCTCTACCCTGAAAGGTATAGAGGCAGATGTTGAAACTCATAGCCAAACTTTAGGCAGACTGCAGAGAATCTTATGAAAAAGTGGGAGATAGTAAGACATGGAAAGGACAATAGCTCCACAAGGACAGGGACAGATCCTAAAAGTCTGGGCTCAGGGGTCTTTTCTGAGACTGATACTCCAGCCAAGGACCACTCATGGAGATAACATAGAACCCCTGCACAGAGGTAGCCTATGGCAGTTTAGTGTCCAAGTGGTCTTCATAGTAATGGGGACAGGGACTGTCTCTGACATGAACTGTTTGGTCTCCCCCTGAGGGGGGAGTACCCTTACCAGGCCACAGAAGAAGACAATGCAGCCACTCCTGATGAGACCTAATTGACTAGGATCAGAGGGAAGGGGAGGAGGACCTCCCTTATCAGTGGACTGGGTGAGGGATACAGGTGGGGAAGAAGGAGGTTGAGATTGGGAGGGGAGGAAGGAGGGAGGTACAGGGGGGATACAAAGTGAATAAACTGTAATTAGTAAAAATAAAAATAATTTTTAAAAAGTGATTGCAAAAAAAAGTAGATTGCATAAAAGAAAATAAAAGCATTAGGGATCCAAGATGGCAGCGATGAGAAACCACTGTGTCTGAGGAATAAGACAGCAGTAACTGCACGGTGACCAACAGACTGAACTGGCCCTAAATCACCAACGATTTTGTTTCCCAGGTGAAAGGAAACACCACATTGTAGGAAGGAATTGGGTCCATTCTCATGTCACCCACCCAGAAGAATTCCTGGAGCCACAAGCTTGCATGTTCTGATCACCATCCCAGACTGAACTGTGGCCCCACAACACCAGAGACTGGGTTTTCCAGTCAAGAGAAAACCCCACAGTGAAGGAAGCAATAGGGACCTACCAACCGACCTCAGGTCACTTAGACAATCCCTGGAAGAGGTCCCGGGCTATGGCAGCATGGAGACCCACCTGCATGCCCAACGCAGTGTCACAGAGAGAACTGCGGGCTCAAAAGCAACAGAGTCTAGTTTCCCTTTTGGGAGGAAGCCCCACAGTGAAGGAAACTACAAGTCTGGCCTCAAGGCACCCAGCAGAACCCCACCACCACCACCAGGAAATGTTCCCAGGAAAAGTTCCCAGGTTCCTGGAGCACTGAGCCACTCGCCTGTACCTGAGTGCTCTACTCACCTTCCCACACTGAACTTTGAACCCCAAAACACCCCAGACTGGGTCTCTCCATCAGGAGAAAACCCCATGGTGAGGGAAATATCAGGTCTGAACTCCAGACACCCAGTTAATCCCCGAAAATTTTCCTGGATTCCTGCAGGCTCCTGGTTTTAGCCTCCTGCCACAGGCCTGTGTGCTGTACTCACCTGCCCCTGACTACTGGACACTGGGGAAAAGACCTCCAACATCAGACCTATAGAAGCATGAGCTCCACAGGATCAGTCCATAGACACTGCTCCAAGGCACAACCTAGCTAAACTGATCAAACAAAAGGGCTCCATGGTTCTTCAAGAGGACTGCACCCAGCAAATCCAGTGTAAGAGCAACAGTAACAGCTCACTAAATGCTGAGCAAGAAATCCAGAGGCAAGGCAGTAGGCTCCAGGACTTCTCCTGATGAGAGGAGAGCCACACCCTCCAGACTAACAATGACCCCAGTTACCCAGAAATCCCATACACCTGAGGTGAGCTGTGGCAATTCCTTGAGAAGCACTGGCCATTTAGTGACCATACCCCAAAAAATGAGGAGGCCTCCTTCAGGAACAACCATCTTCTGTCAACAGGCTTCTTCCCACTCCAGGATTCTAGCAAGCATCAGAAATAAACAGCCTATAATGGAGACAGCCATGGGGTAGAGGCACAACCAACAAAAGCCAAAGCCATATGACAGCTCCAGAACCCAGTTATCCAGGGGCAAGTAGTCCTGGATACCCTAACATAAGTGAAATCAAGAAGACTTTACATCTATACTTATTATGAGGATAATGAAGGAAACATAAAATGCATACATAAATAGAGGAAGATAAAGTAAAAAAGATTATGGCCATTCTATTTTTAAAAATTTTATAAATTTCAGTTTATTCACTTTGTATCCCAGCTGTAACCTCCTCACTCATACCCACCCAATCCCACCATCTCTCCCTCATCTCCTCCCATGCCCCTCTCCAAGTCCACTGACAGAAGAGGTCCTCCTCCCCTTCCCTCTGACCCTAGCCTATCAGGTCTCATCAGGACTGCACCATCTTCCTCTGTGGCCTGGTAAGGCTGCACCCACATCAGGGGAAGGTGATCAAGGAGCTAGCCACTGAGATCATGTCAGAGATAGTATCTCTTCCCATTACTAGGGAACCCATTTGGTCACTTAGCTCCCATGGGCTACATCTGTGCAGGGGTTCTAGGTTATCTCCATGCATAGACCTTGGTTGCAATATCAGTCTCAGAAAAGACTCCATGACAAATTTTTTGGATCCGTTACTCAACTTGTGAAGCTTCTGACACATCCAGATCTTTCTATCCTCCCATTCTTTCATAAGATTCTACGCACTCTGCCCAAAGATTGACTATGAGTCTCAGCATCTGCATTGATCCCTTGCTGGGTAGAGTCTTTTAGGAGCCCTCTGTGGTAGGCTCCTGTTCTGTTCCCTGTTTTCTCATTCTTCTTATATCCATCTCATTTGCCTTTCTGAGTGAGGATTGATCATCTTACACAGGGTCTTCCTTTTTGCTTAGCTTCTTTATGTGTAGAGGTTTTAGTATACTTTTCCAATATTATAGGTCTAATATTGAATATATACAATGTTTGTATTTCTGTTTCCGAGATAGCTCACTCAGAATGATCTTTTATAGTTAGCAGCATTTTCCAGCAAATTTCATGATGACCTTGTTTTTAATTGCTGAATAGTGTTTAATTGTGTAAATGTACCACAATTTCTGAATCCATTCCTCAAATGAGGGACATTTGGGTTGTTTCCTGATTCTGGCTATTACAAATAAAGCTGCTACAAACATGGTTGAGCTAATGTCCTTGTTGTATATTGAGCATAGTTTGGATATATGCCTAGGAGTGGTATAGCAGGATCTTGAGGAATCACTTTTCCTAATTGTCTGAGAAAGCAACAAATTGATTTCCAAAGTTGTTCAGTAAGTATACATTCCCACCAGCAATGGAGGAGGATTCTGCTTTCTCCACATCTTCCCCAGCCAGGTATTGTCACTTGAGCTTTTTTTTTTTTTTTTATATAATCATTTTAATAGTTTATTTTATTTTGGAGGCATTATGATTACATCATTTTTCCCTTCCCTTTTCTCCCTGCAACCACTCCCATGCCCTCTATTTTTTTATTTTTTTTTATTTTTTTTTTTTCAATGCAGTTTATTCAGGAACATTGAACAATCCTCGGACCCCGGGGAAAGCCAGCCCACAGCTTAAATAGCCTCTGGGTAGCCAACCCAGGCGTGCCACGGGGGCAATGCAGATAGGTCCACATACATGGAAGCAAGCCAGATCCTCGGCCTTAGCCAAATGTGGAGTTGTTCGTGACAGAGAGCACTCACCATCGGGAAGGTGGAAGGCAGAAACCAGCTCCATCTTTAAGGCATAGCATTCCGCAGCTCTCTACAGTTCCCCCTTTTTGTTTTAGACGCATCAGGCAAGAGTAGAGGTCTGATCTCTGATATTAGAAATAAATTGGGACTTTGTACAGATGTTCATTTAGGTGTCATCCACCCAAAGAGCATCAGACCGTCCGATATCTTTTTACTCAGACCTCGGACACCACCACTGCTAGTTCTAGAACTGACGCAGGATGTTCCAACGAGGGGTTAAGGCTTCTCATAATATTTCCTAGAAGCCCACACCTGTTTGTCTATATCCCCCATTTTTATTCATTATTAGCCAGATAGAGCCAAGTAATTGTGGTAATGATACTTGCTTTTTTGCCCAATGCTGGAATGCTAGTAAAGTTAGGTATGCCCTGGTTACTCGCATGCCTCACTGGGTGCCTATGCCCATTGATGCCCCTCACGCTATGACTCTCTTCAGACAGAAAAGGGATCTTGGAACTACAGCCACCATTGTTACTACCATCTCATTGACGGCTGTTGGAGCTACCACCAGGGCATTAGCCATGAGTCATACTGGGCAGACTGCTCAGACCCTGAATAATCATTTAGCCAATGTAGCTCATGCCTTAGTTGTACATAAAGGAATTAATGCTCAACTAAAAGGAAGCTTGATGGTGTTCAATCAGAGGATTGACCTCTTGCAGGAGCAAATTGATACCCTATGGCAAATGGCTCAACCTGGCTGTCAATGAAAGTATGCTGGACTTTGTGTCACTAGCATACAACATGAGAATTTTTCCTGTGCTGCAAATCTGTCTAAACAATTGTCGAGCTATATTTTAGGTAATTGGACTGGAGAATTCGATACTACGATGGAGCAGCTGAGAGTGGCCATTGTCACAGTAAATTCTACCGGAGTGGACGCAGGACTAGCCACAGGATTATCAACATGGATTGCTGCAGCCATGAATCATCTGAAGGAATGGGCGGGCATGGGAGGGTTAGCAGGCCTTCTGGTGTTGGTCTCCTTGGTTTGCCTGTGGTATATATGCAAGATTAGAGTCTCACAACAGTGTGATGCAGCCATGATCATTCAGGCCTTTACAGCCATTGAAGCAGGACATTCTCCCCAAGCATGGTTGGATACCATAAAAAGCTAAAATGATACGCTCAGGATGCGAGGCTAAGCACTGCACTCAGGGTCAGCCGCTTTGGACCCAGAGAAGAGCATGTCTGATTGCATGCGGGTTGATGCCCCAGGTCCCGCCTCTGAGAAAAAGGTCACTTGAGCTTTTGATCTTAGCTATTCTGATGGATGTAAGGTGAAATCTCAGGGTCTTTTTGATTTTAATTTCCCGAATGACCAAGGTCTTTAAGTCTTTCTCTGCTATTCAATATTCCTCTATTGAGAATTCTCTGTTTAGCTCTGTACCCCACTTTTTAATTGGATTACTTGATTTGTTGCTGTTTAACTTCTTGAGTCTTTATATATTCTGGATATTATTCCCTTGTCAGATATAGGGTTGGTAAAGATCCTTTCACAGTCTGTTGGCTGTTGTTTTGTTCTGTTGATAATGTCCTTTGCTTTATGGAAGGTTTTCATTTTAATAGGTGCCATTTATTGATTGTTGATCTTAGAGCCTGTGCTGTTGGTTTACTGTTCAGGAAGTCCTCTCCTGTGTCAATGACGTCAAGACTCTTCCCCAATTTTTCTTCTTACAGGTTTATTTTGTCTGGTTTTATGTTGAGATCTTTGATAAGCTTAGACTTCAGTTTTGTGCAGGGTGATAAATATGGGTCTATTTGCAATTTTCTACATGTGGACACCAAGTTAGATCAGCACCATTTGTTGAAGATGCTGTCTTTTTGCCATTGTGTGATTTTAGCTTCTTCTTTTTTCATTCTCTTCTATTCTTTTTTAGTTTTTATTAATTATAGTTTATTCACTTTGTATCCCACCTGTAGGTCCTTCCCTCCTCCTGTCTCAACACCATCCTCCCTCCCCTTTCTCCCCCCATGTTCCTCCCATAATCCACTGATAGAGGAGTTCCTCCTCCCCTTCCTTCTGATCCTAGTCTATTAGGTCTCATCAGGAGTGGCTGAAATGCCTTCCTCTGTGGCCTGGTAAGGCTGCTCCCCCCTCAGGGGGAGGTGATCAAAGAGCAGGCCAATCAGTTCATGTCAGAGACAATTCCTGTTCCCATTACTATAGAACCCACTTGGACACTGAACTGCCATGGGCTACATCTGTTCAAGGGTTCTAGGTTATCTCCATGAATGGTCCTTGGTTGGAGTATCAGTCTCAGAAAATGCCCCAGTGCCCTGATTATTTGGTTCTGTTGCTCTACTTGTGGAGCTCCTGTCCTATCCAGATCTTATTATCTCCTACTTCTTTCATAAGATTGCCTATACTCTTCCCAAAGTTTGGATATTAGTCTCAACATCTGCCTTGATACCCTGCAGGGTAGAGTCTTTCAGTGGTCCTCTGTGGTAGGCTCCTGTCCTGTTTCCTGTTTTCTCCCTCTTCTGATGTCCATCCCCTTTTTCGTTCTGAATGGGGATTGAGCATCTTAGCCAGAGTCTTCCTTAGTTTCTTTAGGTATACAGATTGTAGTATGTTCATCTTATATTATAAAGCTAATATCCACTTATGAGTGAGTATATACCCTGTGTGTCTTTACACTTCTGTGATACCTAACTCAGGATGATCTTTTCCAATTCCCACCATTTACCTGCAAATTTCCTGATTTCCTTGTTTTTTTATTGCTGAGTAATATTCCATTGTATAGATGAACCACAGTTTCTAAATCCATTCCTCAACTGAGGGACATCCCCATTGTTTCCAGCTTCTGGCTATTACAAATACAGCTGCTACAAAAAAAATGTTTCAGCAAACATCCTGTTTCTATACATGAGCACCTTTTGGATATATGCCCAGGAGTGGTACAGGTGAATCTTGAGGAAGCACTATTCCTAATTTTCTGAGAAAGTGTCAGATTGATTTCCAAGTGGTCCTACAAGTTTAAATTCCCACCAACAGTGGAATAAGGTTCCCCTTTCTGCACATCCTCTCCAGCATGTGTTGTAACTTGAGTTTTTGATCTTAGCCATTCTGATGGGTGTAAGGTGAAATCTCAGGGTCATTTTGAATTGCATTTTCCTTATGACTAAGGACACTGAGCATTTCTTCAAGTGTTTCTCTGCCATTCTATAGTCCTCTACAGAGAATTCTCTGTTTAGCTCTGTACCACATTTTTAATTGGATCACTTGATTTGTTGCTTTTTAACTTCTTTAGTTCTTTATATACTCTGGATATTAGCCCTCTGTCATATATAGGGTTGGGGAAGATCCTTTTCCAATCTGTAGGTAGTCGTTTTTTTTCTGACAATAGTGTTCTTTGCTTTACAGAAGCTTTTCAGTTTCATGAGGTCCCATTTATTGATTGTTGACGTTAGAACTTGTGCTTTTGGTGCTCTGTTCAGGAAGCTGTCTCCTGTGTCAATGAGTTCAAGGTTTTTCCCCACTTTTTCTTCTAACAAGTTTAGTGTGTCTTCTTTGATATTGAGGTCTTTGATCCACTTGGACTTTAGTTTGGTCCAGGGTGATAAGTATGGATATATTTGCATTTTTCTACATGTAGACATCCAGTTAGACCAGCACCATTTGTTGAAGATGTTATCTTTTTCCATTGAATGTTTTTGGCATCTTTGTAAAAAATCAGGTGTCCATATTTGTGTGGATTTATTTCAGGGTCTTGTATTCTATTCCATTGATATACCAGACGGTTTGTATGCCAGTACCATGCAGTTTTTTTTATTATTATTATTATTATTATTATTGTTCTCCTGTAGTAGAGCTTGAGATCAGGAATGGAGATATCTCCAGATCTTTTATTGTAGAGGATTGTTTTAGCGATTCTGGGTTTCTTGTTATTACATATGAAGTGGAGAATTTTTCTTTCAAGGTCTGTAAAGAATTGTGTTGGTAATTTGATAGGAATTGCATTGAATCTGTAGATTGCTTTTGGTAAGATGGCCATTTTTACTGTGTTAATCCTGCTAAGCCATGAGCATGGGAGATCTTTCCATTTTCTCATATCTTCTTCTAATTCTTTCTTCAGAGACTTGAATTTTTTTTCATACAAGCGTTTGTCTTGCTTGGTTAGGTTCACACCCAGGTACTTTATGATCTTCCTTTCTATTGTGAAGGGTGTCATTTCCTTAATTTTTTTTCTCAGCCCTTTTGCCTTTTGCATACAGGAGGGCTACTGATTTTTCTTTAGTTAATTTTGTATCCAGCCACTTTGCTGAAGGTGTTTATTGGCTGTAGGTGTTCCCTGGTAGAATAGGGGGTCACTCAGGTATACTATCATATCGTCTGCAAATAATGATACTTTCACTTCTTCCTTTCCAATTTGTATCCCCTTCATCTCCTTTAATTATCTTATTACTCTAGCAAGGACTTCAAGAACTATTTTTAAGAGATATGGCGAGAGTGGCCAGCATTCGCTTGTCCCTGATTTCAGTGGGATTGATTTAAATTCTCTCAGTTTAGTTTTATATTAGTTAGAGGCTTGCTGTATATTGCCTTTACTATGTTTAGGTATGTGCCTTGTATCCCTGATCTCTCCAATACTTTAAACATGAATGGATGCTGGACTTTGTCAAATGCTTTTTCTGCACCTAAAGAGATGATCATGTCGTTTTTCTCCTTCAGTTTGTTTGTATGGTGGACCACATTGATAGATTTCCATATATTGAACCATCCTTGCATGCCTAGAATGAAGTCTACTTGGTCATAGTGAATGATAACTTTGATATGTCCTTGTATTTGATTTGCAAATATTTTGTTGAGTATTTTTGCATCAAAATTTATAAGGGATATTGGCCTAAAATTTTCTTTCTTTATTGGGTCTTTGTGAGGTTTAGATACCAAGGTAACTGTGGCTTCATAGAATGAGTTTGATAATGTTATTTATGTTTCTATTTTGTGGAATAGTTTTGAGAGTATTGGTGTTAGCTCTTCTTTCAAAATCTGGTAGAATTCTGTGCAGAAATGATCTGGCCCTGGTCTTTTTTTTTTTTTTTTTTTTTTTTTTTTTTTTGCATGGGAGACTTTTGATGACTGCTTCTATTTTCCTAAGGACTATTTAATTGATTTACCTGGTCTTGATTCAGCTTTGACAAGTGGAACTGATCAAGAAAATTGTCCATTCAATTTAGACTTTCAAATTTTGTGGCATTTAGGCTTTTGAAGTAAGACCTAATCAGTGTTTAGATCTCCTCAGTGTCTTTAGTTATGTCCCCCTTTTCATTTCTGATTTCATTGATTAGACATTGTCTCTATGCCTTTTAGTTTCGCTAAGGGTTTGTCTATCTTGTTGATATTTCTCAAAGAACCAGCTCTTGGTTTCATTTATTCTTTGAACTGTCTTATTTGTTTCTAATTTATGGATTTCATCCCTAAATTTGATTATTTCCAGCCTTTGACACATCTTTCGTGTGTCTGCTTCTTTTTCCTTGGGCTTTTAAGTGAGCCATTAAGTTGCTTGAATGAGATGTCTTAAATTTCTTCTCGAAGGCACTTAGTGTTATGAACTTTCCTCTTGACACTACTTTCATTGTGTCCCAAAAGTTTGGTATGTTGTGCCTTCATTTTCATTTAATTCTAGGAAGACTTTAATATCTTTATTTCTTCCCTGACCCAGCCATCATTTAGTAGCAAATTGTTCAGTTTCCATGTGTGTGTAGGCTTTTTGCTATTTCTGTTGTTGTTGATGTCCATCTTTATTCCATGGTGATCAGACAGGATACAAGTGATTATTTCAGTCTTCGTGTATCTGCTGAAGCTTGCTTTGTGACCAACTATATGGTCTATTTGGAGAAGGTTATGTGAGCTGCTAAGAAGAAGATAAATTCTTTTGTGATGTGTAAGGTTCTATAGATGTCTGTTAGGTCTATTTGATTCATGACCTCTGTTAGAGTTATTGTTTCTTTAATTTCTGTTTTCTTGACCTGTCCTTTTGAGAGTGGATTGTAGAAGATTGATTCTTACAGAATCACCATTTTCACTGTTTATCCTACTGATTAGTGAGCATGGGAGATCCTTCCATCTTCTCAAATCTTCAAATTCTTTTTACAGAGACTTGAAGCACTTTTTTTCTAACACATCTTTCACTTGCTTAATTGGAATCACACCAAGATACTTCATGTTTTTAGTGTCTATTGTGAAGGATGCCATTCCCCTAATTTCATTCTCAGCCTTTCTTTTTATTTTCTATACAGGAAGGCTGCTGATTTTTTTGAGTTAATTTTGCGTCCAGCCATTTTGCTGAAGGTGTTTTTCAGCTGAAGGAGTTCTTGCATTTTTGGTGTCACTCATGTATCCTCTCACATCAGCCACAAATAGTGATACTTTGACTTCTTCCTTTCCAATGTGTATCCCTTTTACCTCTTTTAGTTGTCTTATTGTTGCAGCTAGGACTTCTAGTACTATGGTGAAGAGATATGGAAAGAGTATGTAGCTTTGCCTTGTCCTTGCTTTTAGTGGGATTGATTTAATTTTTTGTCCATTTAGTTTGATGTTGGCTAAGGGCTTGCTGTATATTGTTTTTACTATGTTCAGGTATGTGCCTTGTATCCCTGATTTCTCCAAAACTTTAAACATGAATGGGTATTGGATTTTTCAGATTTTTTTTTTACTGCATCTAAAGAGATGATCACATGATTTTCCTCCTTCAGTTTATTTATATGGTGGATTACATTCATGGACTTCTCTACATTGAACCACCCCTTCATGTTTGGGATGAAGCCTAATTGGTCACGATGCATATCTTCTATGTGTTCTTGGATTTGTTTTGCATGTATGTTATTGAGTATTTTTGCATCAATGTTCATAAGAGAGATAGGTCTCAAGTTCTTTTTTTGTTGGGTCTTTGTGTGATTTAGGTATCAAGGTGACTGTGACTTCATAGAATGAGTTTGGTAATGTTCTTTTTGTTTCTATTTTATGGAATTGTTTGAAGAGAATTGGAATTATCTCTTCTTTGAATGTCTGGTAGAATCCTGAATCTGGCCCTGATATTTTTTGGATGGGACACTTTTGATGAGTGATTCTATTTCCTTGTGTGATATAGGACTATTTAATGTATTTACCTGATCTTGATTTAATTGTGGTAAATGGAATCTATCAAGAAAATTGTCCATTTCATTTAGAGTCTCAAAGTTTGTGATAGATAAGCTTTTTAAGTTAGACCTAATGATTGTCGAGATTTCCTCAGAGTCTGTTGTTATGTCCCACTTTTCATTTCTTATTTTGCTCATTTGGATAGTTTTTCTCTGCCTTTTAGATAGTTTGGCTAATGGTTTGTCTATCTTGTTGATTTTCTCAAAGAACCAGCTCTTGGTCTCATTAATTCTTTCAATTATTTTCTTAATTTATAATTCATTGATTTTGGCTCTGATTTTGAGTATTTCCAATCATGTAATCCTCTAAGGTATGTCTGCTTATTTTTTTTCCTATGGCTTTTAGTTGTTCCATTAAATTGCTTGCATGATATGTCTCGAAATTCTTTCTAGAGGTACTTAGTTTTATGAAATTTTCTCTCAACACTCCTTTCATTGTATTGCATAAGTTTGAGTTTTGCCTTCATTTTCATTGATTTTTAGGAAGTCTCTAATTTCTTCTTCTTCTTCTTTTTATTATTTTTTCATTTCTAAGCTGACGGAGCTGTCATTGAGCATGTTTTTTCTTATTTCTATTGTTGTTGAGGTCTAGTTTTAGGCCATGGTGGTCTGATAGGATACAAGGGATTATTTTGATCTTCTTGTATCTGTTTAAGATTGCTTTGTGCTGGACTATATGGTCAATAATGGAGAAGGTACCATAAGGTGCTGAAAAGAAGGTATATTCTTTTGTTTTGGTGAAAAATTTTGTAGACATCTATTAGGTAATTTAGGTCCATTTGATTTAGGACCTCTGTAGGTGTCATTATACTAAATATTTTCTAAATATGATCTGTTCCTTTGTTAGAATGCAAAATTGAAGTCTCTTACAATTAAGGTGTTGTTATCAATGTGTGATTTAAGCTTTAATAATGTTTAATTAAAATTCAGGTGCTCTTGTTTTGGGGACATAAATGTTCAGAATTGTGGTATTCTGGAGGGCTTTTCCTTTGATGAGAATGACGTGCCTCTCCTCATCTTTTTGATTAGTTTTTGTTAAAAGTCTATTTTATTAGATATTAGGATAGCTACCCCAGCTTGTTTTCTGGGTCTGTTTGCTTGAAAAACATTTTCCGGCCCTTTATTCTGAGGTAGTGTTTACCTTTGTTGCATGAGTGTGTTTCTTGAATGCGGCAGAATGTTGGATTCTGTTTCTGCAACCATTCTGTAGTCTGTGTCTTTTTATTGGAGAGTTGAGTCCAAAGATGTTGATAGATAATAGTGACCAATGAATGTTAGTTCCTTTTATTGTGGAGTTGGTGATGTTACTGTGTTTCAATGCTTGTTTTCTTTAAATTCTTTGTTGTGAAGTTATTTGATATCCTGTATTTTCTTGTGTGTATTTGATTTCGTGTATTGGAATTTTTCTTCTAGTATCTCCTGTAAGGTTGGTTTCCTGTGTATATATATATATATTTTTTTTTTCAATGCAGTTTATTCAGGAACATTGAACAATCCTCAGACCCTGGGGAAAGCCAGCCCACAGCATAAATAGCCTCTGGGTAGCCAACCCAGGCATGCCACGGGGGCAATGCAGATAGGTCCACATACATGGAAGCAAGCCAGATCCTCAGCCTTAGCCAAATGTGGAATTGTTCATGACAGAGAGCACTCACCATCGGGAAGGTGGAAGGCAGAAACCAGCTCCATCTTTAAGGCATAGCATTCCGCAGCACTCTACAGTTCCCCCTTTTTGCTTTAGACGCATTAGGCAAGAGTAGAGGTCTGATCTCTGATATTAGAAATAAATTGGGACTTTGTACCGATGTTCATTTAGGTGTCATCCACCCAAAGAGCATCAGACCCGTCCGATACCTTTTTCTCAGAGGCGGGACCTGGGGCATCAACCCGCATGCAATCAGACATGCTCTTCTCTGGGTCCAAAGCGGCTGACCCTGAGTGCAGTGCTTAGCCTCGCATCCTGAGCGTATCATTTTAGCTTTTTATGGTATCCAACCATGCTTGGGGAGAATGTCCTGCTTCAATGGCTGTAAAGGCCTGAATGATCATGGCTGCATCACACTGTTGTGAGACTCTAATCTTGCATATATACCACAGGCAAACCAAGGAGACCAACACCAGAAGGCCTGCTAACACTCCCATGCCCGCCCATTCCTTCAGATGATTCATGGCTGCAGCAATCCATGTTGATAATCCTGTGGCTAGTCCTGCGTCCACTCCGGTAGAATTTACTGTGACAATGGCCACTCTCAGCTGCTCCATCGTAGTATCGAATTCTCCAGTCCAATTACCTAAAATATAGCTCGACAATTGTTTAGACAGATTTGCAGCACAGGAAAAATTCTCATGTTGTATGCTAGTGACACAAAGTCCAGCATACTTTCATTGACAGCCAGGTTGAGCGATTTGCCATAGGGTATCAATTTGCTCCTGCACGAGGTCAATCCTCTGATTGAACACCATCAAGCTTCCTTTTAGTTGAGCATTAATTCCTTTATGTAAAACTAAGGCATGAGCTACATTGGCTAAATGATTATTCAGGGTCTGAGCAGTCTGCCCAGTATGACTCATGGCTAATGCCCTGGTGGTAGCTCCAACAAGTTTAGTTTTGCCATAGAATATTTTTTTCTCCAACTATGTTGATTGAAAAATTTGTTGGGTATAGTAGTCTGGGTTGACACCTGTGCTCTCTTAGAGTCTGTATGACACTTGTCCAGGCCCTTCTGGTTTTCACAGTTTCTGTCGAGAAGACTGGTGTGATTCTTATAGGTCTACCTTTATATGTTACTTGGCATTTTTCCCTTGCTTCTTTTAATATTTTTTCTGTAGATTTAGTGTTTTGACTATTATGTGACTTGAGAGTTTCTTTTCTGGTCTAGTCTATTTGGTGTCCTGTAGGCCTCTTGCAGGTTAATGAAAATCTCTTTAAGTTAGGAAAATTTTCTTTTATGATTTTCTGGAAAATGTTATCTGGACCATGGAGCCTGGAATCTTTTTCTTCATCTATTTCTATTATTGTTATATTTCATCTTTTCATGATGTCCTTGATTTAGTTGATGTTTTGTGTTTGGAACTTTTTTAACTTTATTTTTTCTTTGATGTATCAATTTCTGCATTTGATAAGCAATGCTGTTTGTTCCTGGAGTCTGTACTTCGGACTGGATCCATCTGTCTCTGCTTTCTGGAATATTCTTCAGGAAGATGAGAGAGGTCCACTGGTTTGAGAGTTGATGTTGGTGTTGCAGCTATAGCTAAAGGAGAAAAGTCATAGGCACATATGCACAAGGATTGGGGTGTGGGGGACAGTCAGCATTAAGGGAAAGAGTGCTAGAGCATGTAGATGCTTAGGAGAGTGGAATGTAGGGGCAGGCAGGATGGGGTGCGTTTTTTTTGTTTGTTTGTTTGTTTTTGTTTTTTTTTTTGGTGCTGTTCAAGGGTGCAATGTGCATTCTCAGGTGTCCTGAATACCTCAGTGACCTATAGACCTGTTGTACTCTCCTACTAGTATTCAGATCTGTCTGGGTTCCAGGTATTGTTTGCTTGGACTCCATTGGTAGACCCACAGAAGAGGGGCTTCAGTGTTGAAAATTCTTTCCCAAGGATCCCTATATTGCCCACAGTGGGGGTATGGGTGGGAGGGATATGTAGTCTGGCTGCTATCATAGAGGGACCCTGGATTTGTGGCTCTGCAAACACTCACTTAAAGGTGCATTCCCTTGCTTGCAGGCTAATTAGAATGCAAATGAGTTACCCCTGTTCTCTATTCTTATTTGGGCCTGAAGGGGTAAATGAGAATATAGGAGACACATCAGCTCAATGGTATCCACTATTTGGCCTGCAGACATGGATGCCTATACTTGGGGTAGCTACCTCTGCAGTCTCAGTCATATAGCCATAAGGCTCATGCTTGAGCTAGCCACCACCCTGCCACATCCACAGCTCTGGGAGACCAACCTGTGTTGTTTCAGTCACTGAGCTAAGAGGGTCATGCTTGGACTAGCCGCCACTCCAAGGAAATGGCCATTCTTAAAAATTACGGGAATTTACAGCCAAACAGTTTGTGGCCTTTACCAAGGAAATAATTAAATCACTGAAAGAAATAGTAGAAACAGAGGAATGTTCAAACAAACAGGTGAAGGAATTGAAGGAAAATACGGTCAAGACAGGTTCATGATCTGAAGATAGAAATGGAAAAATTAAACACACACACTCACACACACAGAAGAAATCATGGAGAAGAACAACTTAGGGAAGAAAACAGCAATTACAGAGGTAGGAATAACAAACAGACTACAAGAGAAGACAGGAAGAATCACAGATATGGAAGATACAATGGAAGAAATCTATGTTTCCCTCAAAGAAAATGTTAAATCTAAAAAAAAATCCTGATACAAACCATCTAAGAAATCCAAGACAACATGAAAAGACAAAACCTAAGAATAATAGAAATAGAAGAAAGAAAGAAAAAAGATTCCCATCTTTAAGGTCCAGAAAATATTTTCAACAAAATCAGAGAAGAAAATTCCCCCAATTTAAAAGAGTGGCCAATAGGCATAAAAGAGGCTTACAGAACACCTAATAAATTAGACCAGAAAGGAAAATCCTCCCACCATATAATAATCAAAACAGTAAGTATACATAACAAAGAAAAAATACTAAAAGAAAAAGGCGAAGTAACATATAATGTCAAACCCATCAGAATCATATTTGACTTCTTAAGAGACTATGAAAGCCAGAAAGGCCAGGAAGGATATGCAGACCTTAAGAGAATGCAGATGTCAACCCAGACTAGTATAATCAACAAAACTCTCAATCATCAAAGATGGAGAAAACAAGATATTCAATATCAAAAATAAGTTTAAACAATTCCTACCCAGAAATCCAGCCTTACAGATGATACTAGAAGGAAAATCCAACCCAAGAAGCCTAACTATATTCAGGAAAACACAGGAAATAAATAACCTCATTACAGCAAAAGTAGCCAAGCACACAAACACACTACCACAACCCACATCAAAATCAAAAAATTAAAAAGATGCATAAACAGGACCCAACAATCTGTTGCATACAAGAAAGACACCTAAGTTACAAAGATAGACATTACCTGAGAGTAAAGGGCTGGCAGATGGTTTTCTAAGCAAATGGACTATAAAAGAGAGTAGGAGTAGCCATTCTAATACCTAATAAAATAGATGTCCAACCAATATTAATCAAAAGAGATGGGGAAGGTCATTTCATATAATCAAACAAAAATCCCACCAAGAAGACATCATAATTCTGAACATTTATGCCCCAATACAAGGGCACCCACATTTGTAAAAAACAAAACAACAACAACAACTAGTAAAACTTAAACCACATATAGATCCCCACACGTTAATAGTGGGAGACTTCAACACCCCACTCTCAACAAAGGACAGGTCAACAAAACAGAATTTAAGCAAAGAAAAAATTGCATTAACAGATATCATGAATCGAGTGAATCTAAGAGACTTCTACAGAACCTTTCACCCAAACACACACAAAAAAAATTCTTTTTACACAGCAGCTCATGGAACCTTCTGCAAAACAGACCATATAGTTGGTCACAAGGCAGCCTCAACAGATAAAAGAAGATCGAAATAATACCTTCAGACCACTGTGGACTAAAGCTGGACATCAACAACAACAGAAATCACAATAAACCTACACACACATGGAAAACAAACAGCTCGCTGCTCAATGACAGCTGGGTCAGGGAATAAATAAATAAATAGATAGATAGATAAATAAATAAATAAATAGTCTTCCTAGAATTCAATGAAAATGAAGGCACAACTTACCCAAACTTATGGGACACAATAAAAGCAGTGCTAAGAGGAAAGTTTGAGATGTAGCATACAAGCAACTTAATGGCTCACCTGAAAGCCCAAGAAAAAAAAGAAGCAGACATAGACATACCCAAGAGGAGTAGATGGCTAGAATTAATCAAACTTAAGACTGAAATCAATAAATTAGAAACAAAGAGAACAGCTCAAAGAATCAATGAGACCAAGAGCTGGTTCTTTGAGGAAATCAACAAGATAGACAAACCCTTTGCCAAACTAACTAAAAGGAAAAGGACACTATCCAAATCAACAAACTCAAAGATGAAAGGGGAGATGTAACAACAGACACTGAGGAAATCCAAACAATCATTATATCTTACTTCAAAAGCCTATACACCACAAAATTTGAAAATATAAAAGAAATGGACAATTTTCTTGATCTATTCCACTTACCAAAGCTGAATCAAGACTAGTTATATAAATTAAATAATCTTATATCCCCTAAGGAAATAAATCTGTCATTAAAATTTCCCATTCCAAAAAACCCAGGTCCAGATGGTTTCAGTGCAGACCTTCAAAGAAAAGCTAACACCAATACTCTTCAAACAATTCCTCAAAATAGAAACAAATTATATTACCAAATGCATTCTCTGAAACTACAGTCACCTTAATAGCTAAACCTCACAAAGACCCAACAAAGAAACAGAATTTCAGGCCAATCTCCATTATGAACATTGATGCAAAAATACTCAACAAAATAATCTCAATACAAATCTAAGACAACATCAAAGATATGACCAAGTAGGCTTCATCCCAGATGTGTAGGGGTGATTCAATATATGGAAATCCATGAGTGTAACCTATCATGTAAACAAACTGAAAGAAAGACAAACATGATCATCTCTTTGGATGCCCCACCATTCAATTAGGACATTTGTTCAATTATGCTCATAGCAGCTTTATTTGTAATGGCTACAATCTGGAAACAACCTACATGTTCCTCAATGAATATAGAAATTGTGGTACATTTACACAGTGGAGTACTACTCAGCTATTAAAAAAAAAGAAATTATGAAATTTGCAGTCAAATGGACGGAACTAGAAGATATCATCCTGAGTGAGGTAACCCAGAAACAAAAAGACAGGCTTGGTATACATTCACTAATAAGCTGGTATTAGCAGTATACTATAGGATAGACATCTACAGACCAAAAGAAGCTAAACATAAGGAGGACCCTATGGAGGGTGCTTAAATCTCATTGAGAGCGGCAAACAGAATAGACACCAGAAGCGATGGAAGAGAGGAAAGAGAAAGGGAGTCTACTAGAGAGGGTCCTCTGAAAGAATTCACTCAACAGGATATTGAAGCAGATGGTGAGACTCAGGGCCAAACTTTGGGCAGAGCGCAGGAAGTCTTATAAAAGAAGACAGGGGTGTACATGAGGGGACAGGAACCCCACAAGGTGACCAACAAAACTAAAAGTTCTGAGCACAGGGTTCTTGCAGATCATGCATAGAGAGGACCTAGACCCTCTGCTCAGATGTGACCAATTGATAGGAAACTCAGTCTCCATGTGGATCTCTGAGTGAGGGTATCAGGGGGCTGCCTCTATCATGAACTCAGTTGACTTCTCTCTGATCACTCAACCTGATGATGCAGCCTTATCAGGCAATGGAGAAAGAGAATCCAGGCAATCCTGATGAGACTTAACAAGCTATGGGCAGATGGCAATAGTGGAGAACTCCCCCTTTCAGTGGACTAGGGGAAGGGGATGAGGGGCAGGAGGAATAAGGGTGGGAGTCGGAGAGTTGAGGAAGGGAGCTTCAGTTGAGATATATAATGAATAAGTTGTGAAGAAAAATTTTTTAAAAGAAAAAAGCATTACCCATAAACAGAAAATTAAGGCTTTTAACCAAAACATAGACATAATTATCACTACTTAAATCCTATTAACAGTCAATTCTAATGCTGTTATGATCTAAAAATACTACCCACCACTTAAAATCCACTGCAGCACAGTTACATAACGACCAGCTAAAGGAATTAGCACATGAAAAGAATAAATCTTTATTTCTCTGAAGTTCTCTGTAGCATTATGAACACAGTACTATTGTGACTTCCAGGAGGTTAACTGCAAGAACATCAGATTCGAAGGACAACAACTCTATCAAATCCTTTAATCTGTGATTGTGACTTACTTTAAGTCACTTACTTACTTATTTGTAAAATCTGCTGCTGCAGCTATTTAAGTGAGTGTATTCATTTACCTGGTATTTTTTTGTCAACATTTATTTTTTTAAAACTAAGATCTATTTTAATTCTATTATTCAATGTTTTAGCATTTATCTACTTTTTTCATGACAATTTAAATGCAAGAGACATTTTCCTTAACTCTGACATATCTGCTTAATAAAATATACCTTAAAATTGGTACCTAACACATTCTTTCATTTTGAAACAAAAGTATGATCTATAAGACATAGCTTTGATATGTTAATGGATTGCAATGAAAGAGAGAGAGAGGAAATGCTTACAATATTTTACAAAGTGACATCAGGTCCATGTATCTTGGTTTTGTTTTGTTTTCAATAATTTATTAAGCATATGCTCATAAATATGTTAAAATTTCACAAACTATGTGCCTTCAGAAGTTCTTCCAGAGAATAAACAACATTTTCCTAATGAAAAGCTGATGTTAATTTTCAGAAACCAAGCATACCATCCTGGTAAACAACAGTGATTACAGTACTATTTGTACACACACAGAGACAGCTATTTACAAGACTCATTTATTGAGCACCAAATCTCTAAGAAAGTTTAAGATCCACAAAATGACTCACTTGTCACCTGTGAATTTGCTTCCTGTTGGGCCATGGATATTGTTCAGCATCTTAGTAGACACCAGCGAAAGTGATAAATCACTTTCAGCTGCATGAACTTATGCAGCTGTTCTTAAGCTTTATGAACCTCAAAACACATTCCTATAGAAGTCTTATTTTCTGAAGAAACAGTACCATCTTGTGCTTTTACTGGTGTTTTTGAACCAAGAGTCTTACCATACTAGGAAAAGCACCTCCACTCATTTTTATCTCCATCCAAACACTGCCTCTAGAAGTTGTGACACATAGTACTGTTGTTATACTTGATACTTCTGGATTTCTTGTCTGAGCTATTGCAGCTTATCAAGAGGGAATAGAATTTTCTAGTCAGAAATTTTCTAGTGAAGATTATGACCTACAGGTCATGACCTACAGCTCATGGTATGTTTGTGTTTTCTCCATAGGAAAAAAGGCAGGGAGTCTTTCATCAGCTTTTTCTGTGGTTACTATGAGACTCAAATGATGGCAGAAGTTATGTCAAAGTGATGGAATGCTGTACAACCTTACTACAGTCTATAACAAATTAGTTGCCTGCCTCTAGGGGAAATAACACTCAGTTTATAACTTCATTCTCAACTAGGAACGACCTTTGGATGCTATATTTCTATTTCCCATTACAACCTCTTCTTTACATCCAACTGAAGTTCCTTCTGCAAATACTTTGTAAAGTCTTAAACCACCTGGAGTCCCCAGGGCATTGGCAACTATTCAGTATAGCTGACTTACCCAAAGAAATTGTTTCTAGTTGGAGCAAGAAGTAGTAAGCTGGTAAAAGAAAGAACCAAATAGTAAGGCTCTTGACCGATTTACCCCTTTAAAATTTACCTTTAACATTACTCTTAATTATAGATTTCAGAAGAATTGATTTTTTTTCCATCACATAGTACGGACTCCCTTGTGTAATGGTTACACAAAATATCATGAATGTTGCTCAAGTAAGTTGGAGGAATTTCTGCCCCTTCAAATGTCTATTCATCATGTTTTATCTTTCTAAGATTTAGAACTTGTTTAATAGGAAACAAAGGCTAAACCATAAATGAAAGACTAATAATGAATTCAAATTAATGTAAGAGACCCAGGATCGAACATTTTAGGACAGTTTATTTCTATCGTAATGTGAATAACTGGATGTGAGATACTTTGCTTATATTGAAAATGGAGAAAGGGTAGGAGGACAAAGACTAGTGATGCAGATTTGTTCTACTTTTTGTAATTCTAATGCAGATTAAAATAACCTGGGATGAGAGTCTTCCAGAATACAATTGTGTCTTTATGGGTCCTAAGAAGAATTAGATCAAGTACAATAGCCAGATGGAATTATAAAGTTAAAAAAATTGATGGTTTTATAGAAATTAATCTGCCAGATAGTAATAGCATCTTCCTCCATTACTAATAATGTGTCAAATTCCTAGAAACCTACCTCCAGAGGAAATAAGATAAAGGCTTAAGTATAGCTCATGTTTGGAACTGAGAAAAGAATGCTCAGTAATATTTCTAGAGACAGAGATAAGCTGAATGTGTAAGAGCTAGAAATAACTTTCAGTTGGGACTCCAGGAAGAAATTCATAGCAAGAAGATTCCTCGCCATCTCTCTTCATTTTTCCTTCTGAACACAAATTTGCCTTAATTTTCTTTACATCAATAAATGTGGAATATATGTGCATTTCCATTTGCATATGTCCAAGATGGTAACAAATGGTGTGGGTAAGAAACTGTCAATTGTCAGAAACCATCTCACATAGTCACAAATATAGGAGACATTCTATTTGAAAGGAAATCTATACTAGCCTCTTCCTTCTTCTTAGTATATCCTCAAATCCCTGTATAATGTTTTCCTAAAATAGTGGAAGATTATTTGGAATTTTGTTTTGTTTTGATTTGTTTGTCTTGGTATGGGAGGTAAGGCAGAATGTTTATGAGTTTAAGGCCACTTTGGACTACATTTATAGGAAGAACTCATCATCTCAAAAAAAAAAAAAGAAAGAAAGAAAAGAAAAGAAAAAAGCAGGGAGAGAATGTTTCTTAGTTTTAGAGTTTTGCCTAGAAAATACTAGTCTCTAAGTACACTCTTTAGCACCAGGAAAAAAATGACAAGATTGCCATGTATCTTGTTTTCCAATATGCAAAAAGTTTCATTACATTTTTGGCTTTTATATCAACATCTTGATCATTGTAAATGGGTTGTTACTGCCAAATAATTGAAAAGTAAACACCTGAAGATATGCAAACATACTCAGTGCTTGAATAAATGAATAAAAATTCATTGCAACCATGTAAAACAATTTTAAGATATTTCCATGTGGATAGAGTATGCTAAACACATATACATATATTCATATATATGACATAGCTAAATGATTTTAACTAAAACAAACTATCATTCCTAAAATTTGAGATGCATAAATATACTAACTACAAATGTATCAGGGAAGGCAAAGAGTTCAGGGATCACTGGCATAGTCTCTATATAGTGGGACGCTCAGACTTTTCCCAGTGGAAAAGACACTTTGACTAATGCAATCGGCAGCCATGTTGCCACCATAAAGAATAAGGGCTTCAAAGTCAGCACATACGTTGAGTATGACTAAACATTTTTCCCTACTCCTCTCAGAGTCAGGTTGATAAGAGCCAATAGATCATCTGATACACACTTTGGGGTTGGTTCACCTTTTAGATAAATATTTTGTCCATCTACTTATGTTGTCAGTTTTACATTCAGAATATGATTTATAAGACTGCTGTATGTTTTATAGGTTTTCAAACTATCATAATAAGTTAGACATAACAAAGATAGTAAGATAGATAGTAAGTTTTATTTTTTTTTCTGTGTAAATGTTCTGAAAAGTCATAGCCTTCCATAATTGCACACATGGTATAAAAGAACAGATAAAATTTGTTATCAGTTCATCTTTTTTCTTGAAATCTAACTCACCCACAAATATATGCATAATGATTTTTGGTTCCTAATATCTATACATGCTCCATTCTGCAAGTTAGGAATCAGTAAACTATCTGAATGTTTTGCAGTATCATTCAAATTTCATATAAACTCTAGCCAAGTTTTCTGTGTCCCTATTAATCAATAATATATTGTACTCATGAAAGGATTGTTTAGAATTTTAATAGATACCATCTAGAAAATGAACTAAAAAATAATCAGGAAGATTTATTATCTAATTCCCTGTGACCTTTATGGTCAAACCAAAGGGAAGTAGACATGTCCTCAGACCTATTGTCAAATAACCACAAAGTTTGGAAGTCAGTTTTCTCTCCTCAAATAATACTCTACAACATTTATTACAATGCTAGATGGTTGTCTATTTATCCAAAACCTTTGCTCACTCGAGAAATTTCTTATAAGGGGTTTTACTTTTAAAAATTTTTTTGTCCTCTAAAGTACTATAGTGCTCAATTAGCAATTGTTGAAAATGTAATTCTTTTCTAACTCACAGCAGCTGTGTCAGAATGCATTAGACCTATTCACACACAAGCCAGAACAAAATCTTAGCATTGAGTAGGGATGTGAGAATTAACCCTCATCACTGGCTGAGAAGCAAAGTTTTATTTGAGAATATGGTCCTTAGTAGGTCTAACATGCTTTAATGGAATGGCCACATGCCCAAAACTGTATAGGCAACACAAGTTGAACTCCACGGGTAAGAAAAAGAATAAAGAGAAACACAAGGTTGAGTAGGCATAGAATGTAGGGTAAATCTAAGAGGAGACTGTTGAAGGAATGGATATACTCAAAATGCAGTGAATGAATTTTTAAAAGTAGAATATTTTAAAAAGTTGTCTGTGTTCCTAGGTTATCTTCAACTTTCATTGACTACAGCTAAAGATGTCAGTACATTAAACTTAGTATTGTATTCTTAAAAAAATGTAAAATATTCTTTCTTCTGCACATAGCAGTTTTCTTTCAAGAAAGTGCTTATCTGTATGCTATTAGCTCTGAACTAAAAGCTATTTTCTGGGAATTTATTTCAAATGCAAAAATCCAAAACAGGAAATTAATTCGGCCTCACCATCATATAAACAGAAATGACAACTCTATCATTCACAAACAATAGTGATCAATTTTATAAAATCTACCCAAATCTCTGGCCAAGTCAGGGCTAATAAAGGGATCAAGCAAAGTTATAAGATACTTCAGCTTAAAAAAAAACAATACCACTGTACTGTGTCAAGGTCAATTAGAAAAAGAAATTGAGATATTAAGATGCAGTAATGAAAAACTCAAATTTGATACAAATTTCCAGCAATAATTATTATAATAACCTCATTTACAACTATGCAAGACCACCACAGCAAATCTACTAGATGAATAAATGTAAAAGAAAATCTGAATATATGAAAACCATTTCCTGCTCTTATTTGTTTGATCGTTTGTTTGTTTTGTTGTTTTTTTATTTATTTTGAGACAGAGTTTCTCTGCATAGTCTTGGCTGTTCTGGACTCACTCTGTAGACTAGGTTGGTCTCTAACTCACAGAGATCCACCTGCCCCTGCCTCCCCCTCCCCGAGTGCTGGGATTGAAGGTGTGTGCCATCACACATGGCTCTGCATTGCATATTAATAGGCTGACTAAATATTTAAAATGTCCTTCAAGGCACACCTCTATGCACACACCCATGCTTGCTCACCCAATTTTGTGCACCTGTGCCTGCAAACTGTGCCTGCTGAAACACCAACATCCACTCTCAAACCAGTGGACCTCTCTCATTTTCCTGAAGAGTGCTCCAGCATCAGAGAAAGATGGACCCAGTCTGAAGTACAGACTCCAGGAACAAACAGCAAAGGTTACAGATAAGCAGATGACTAGAGGTCAGATGAAAAACACATCCAACAAAAATCAGGACATCATGCCTTCAACAGAAACCCCTAAAAATCAATGCACATATTAATTCATTGGAAACACAGGAAAATGATATCAGTTCTAGGCTTATCCACAGATTAGAGGTACATAAAGAAAAAATGAACAAAGCTCTCAAAGAAATACATGCAAATACAGTCAAACAAATAGAGGCCTGGGTAGAGGCAAGAGTAGTGGCATAAAGAGAGGAAAGGAACAAAGCTCTGAAATAAATATAGCAACTACAGCCAAACAAATAGAGGCACGATTAGTGGCATATAGAGTGGAAACAAACAAAAAAAATAGAGGACAACATGGAAATACAGAAATCTACACACAAACAGATGAATGAAATGGTGCAAGACATGAAAACAGAATTAGAACCAATAAAGAAAACACAAACAAAGAAAACCCTGGAGCTGGAGAACTTAGAGGAAAGATAAGAAACCACAAAGGTAAGCATCACCAATAGAACAAAAGAGATGGAAGAGAGCATCTCAGGTGCTGAAGATACACTTGCAGAAATTGATACATCTATCAAAGAAAAAGTAAAATCAGAAAAGTTCCAAACACAAAACAGCTAAGAAATCAAGGACACCATGAAAAGACAAAATCTAAGAATAATAGGAATACACAAAAAAGAAGATTCCACTCTCTAAAGTCCAGAAAATATTCCCAAGAAAATCATAGAAGAAAAATTTCCCAACTTAGAGAAAGAGATGTCCATTATAATACAAGATGCCTACAGAACACCAAATAGACTAGATCAGAAGAGAAAATCCTCATGTTACATCATAGTCAAAACAACAAAACAAAGAACAATGTGAAAAGCAGCAAGAGAAAAAGGCCAAGTAACATATAAAGTTAGACCTATCAGAATCACACCAGATTTCTCACCAGAAACTCTGAAAGCCAGAAAGGCCTGGGCAGATGTCATGCAGACTCTAAAAGACCAAAGATGCCAACCCAGACTATTATACCCAGCAAAGCTTTCAGTCAACATAGATTGAGAAAACAAAATATTCCACAACAAAACTAAACTTAGACAGTATCAACACAGCAACACAGCCCTACAGAAGATACTAGAAGGAAAACTCCAATCCAACGAAAACAACTACACTCAAGAAAATACGGAATATAGATAACTTCACAACAAAAATTTTAAAGACAACAAGAATTGAAACATAATAACACCAACAAATCCACAATAAAAGTAACTAACATTCAATGGTCACTATTATCTATCAACATGAACATACTCAACTCTCCAGTAAAAAGAAACCGACAGAATAGTTTTGAAAAGAGAATCCAATATTCCGTTGCATCCAAGAAACACACCTCTAAAACAAAGATAAATACTACCTCAGAATAAAGGGCTGGAAAAATGTTTTTCAAGCAAATGGACCTAGAAAACAAGCTGGGTTAGCTATCTTAATACTTAATAAATAAACTTTTACCAAAATTCATCAAAAAAGATGAGGAGGAGCACTTTATTCTCATTAAAGGAAAAATCCACCAGGAGGACATCACAATTCTGAGTATCTATGCCCCAAATACAAGAGCCCTACATTTGTGAATGAAACATTATTAAAGCTTAAATCACACATCAATCTTAACACCTTAATAGAGGGAGACTTCAACACTCCACTCTCATCAAGGGAGAGATCATCTAGACAGAAGCTAAACAGGGAAATAATGACACTTACAAAGGTCCCAAATCAAATGGACCTAACAGATGTCTACAGAACTTTTCACCCAAACTCAAGAGTATACCTTCTTTTCTGCACCTCATGGAAGCTTCTCAAATTTGACCACATAATCAGGTACAAAGTAAACCTCAACAGATGCAAGAAGATTGAAATAATCCCTTGTATCCTATCACACCATCATGGCCTAAAACTAGACCTCAACAACAGAAATAACAAAAAGCCTACATACACATGGAAAGTAAACAACTCTCTACTCAATGACAGCTTGATCAGGGAAGAAATGAACAAAGGAATTAGAGACTTCCTATAATTCAATGAAGATGAAGGCACAACTTAACCAAACTTATAGGACATGATGAAAGCAGTGCTAAGAGAAACGTTAATAGCACTAAGTGCCTCCAGACAGAAGTTGGAGACATCTCATACAAGCAAATTAATGGCACACCTAAAAGCCCTAGAAAAAAAAAAGGAGAAGCAGACACACCCAAGAAGAGTAGACTATTGGAAATAATCAAGCTCTGAGGTAAAATCAGTGCATTAGAAACAAACAAACAAAACAAAACAAACACAATTCAAATAATCAATAAGACCAAGAGCTGGTTCTTTGAGAAAATCAACAAGATAGACAAACCACTAGCCAAATTAAGTAAAAAGCACAGAACAATTATCCAAATCAGCAAAACCAGAAACAAAAAATGGGACATAAGGACAACAGACACTGAGGAAATCCAAGCAATCATTAGGTCTTAATATAAAAGCCTATAGGAGACAAAATTTGAAAATCTAAATTAAACGGACAATTTTCTTGATCTATTTAACAAAATTAAATCAAGATCAAATAAGTAGACTGAATAGTCCTGTGTTACCCAAGGAAATAGAAGCATTCATCAAAAGTCTCCCTTCCAAAAAAAGCACAGGGCCAGACAGCTTCAGCTCAGAAATCTACCAAACCTGCAAAGAAAAGCTAACTCCAATTTTCTCCAAACTATTCCACAAAATAGAAACAGAAGGAACATTACCAAACTCATTCTATAAAGCCACAGTCACTTGATACCTAAACCATAAAAAGACACAACAACAAAAAGAAAACTTCAGACCTATCACTCTTATGAACATTGATGCAAAAACACTCAATGCCTCGCTGGGTGCCTGTGCCCGTTGATGCCCCTCACGCTATGACTCTCTTCAGACAGAAAAGGGATCTTGGAATTACAGCCGCCATTGTTACTGCCATCTCATTGGCGGCTGTTGGAGCTACCACCAGGGCATTAGCCAGGAGTCATACTGTGCAGACTGCTCAGACCCTGAATAACCTTTTAGCCAATGTAGCTCATGCCTTAGATGTACAAAAAGGAATTAATGCTCAACTAAAAGGAGGCTTGATGGTGTCCAATCAGAGGATTGACCTCGTGCAGGAGCAAATTGATACCCTATGGCAAATCGCTCAACTTGGCTGTCAATGAAAGTATGCTGGACTTTGCGTCACTAGCACACAACATGGGAATTTTCCCTGTGCTGCAAATCTGTCTAAACAATTGTCTAGCTATATTTTAGGTAATTGGACTGGAGAATTCGATACTACGATGGAGCAGCTGAGAGTGGCCATTGTCACGGTAAATTCTACCAGAGTGGACACAGGACTAGCCACAGGATTATCATCATGGATTGCTGCAGCCATGAATCATCTGAAGGAATGGGCGGGCATGGGAGTGTTAGCAGGCCTTCTGGTGTTGGTCTCCTTGGTTTGCCTGTGGTATATATGCAAGATTAGAGTCTCACAACAGTGTGATGCAGCCATGATCATTCAGGCCTTTACAGCCATTGAAGCAGGACAGTCTCCCCAAGCATGGTTGGCTACCATAAAAAGCTAAAATGTTAAGCTCAGGATGCGAGGCTAAGCACTGCACTCAGGGTCAGCCGCTTTGGACCCAGAGAAGAGCATGTCTGGTTGCATGCGGGTTGATGCCCCAGGTCCCGCCTCTGAGAAAAAGGTATCAGAAGGGTCTGATGCTCTTTGGGTGGATGACACCTAAAAGAACATCAGTACAAAGTCCCAATTTATTTCTAATATCAGAGATCAGACCTCTACTCTTGCCTGATGCGTCTAAAACAAAAAGGGGGAATTGTAGAGAGCTGCGGAATGCTATGCCTTAAAGATGGAGCTGGTTTCTGCCTTCCACCTTCCCGATGGTGAGTGCTCTCTGTCATGAACAATTCCACATTTGGCTAAGGCTGAGGATCTGGCTTGCTTCCATGTATGAGGACCTATCTGCATTGCCCACGTGGCATGCCTGGGTTGGCTACCCAGAGGCTATTTAAGCTGTGGGCTGGATTTCCCCAGGTCAGATGATTGTTCAAGGTTCCTGAATAAACTGCATTGAAAAAAAAAAAAAAAACTTGCAAACTGAATCCAAGAACACATCAAAGATATCATCCACCATGACCAAGTAGGCTTCTTCCCAGGCATGCAAGGGTATTGAATATATGGAAATCCATTAATATATCCACTATATAAACAAAATGAAGGAGAAAAACCACACAATCATCTCCTTAGATGCCAAAAAGGATTTGACAAAATCAAACATACATTCATGCTTAAAATCTTGGACACATCAGGGATACAGAGCACATACCTAAAGATAGTAAAAAAAAATATATATATATATATATATATATATATACAGCAAGCTTATAGCCAACATCAGTCTAAACAAAGAGAAACTTAAATCAATCCTACTAAAACCAGGGACAAGGCAAGGCTGCACACTCAATCCGTATCTCTTCAACATAGTACTTGAAATCCTAGCTATAGCAATAAGACAACTAAAGGAGATAAAGGGGATACAAATTGGAAAGGAAAAATCAATTATCACTACTTGCAGATGATATGATAGTATATATGAGTGGTCCAAAAAAATTCACCAGAGAACTCCTTCAGCTGATAAATACCTTCAGCAAAACGTCTGGATATAAAATTACCTCAAAAACAAACAAACAAACAAACAAACAAACAAAAAAACTCAGTAGCCCTCCTGTATACCAATAAAAAGAAAGGGGCTGAAAAAAAAAGATTAAGGAAACTATACCCTTCACAGTAGACAAAAGTAACATACAGTACCTTGGTGTGACAGTAACCAAGCGAGTGAGTGAAAGACCTGTTTGAAAAAACTTCAAGTATCTGAAGAAAGGAATTGAAGTAGATATTAGAAGAAAATTCAAATAAATCCATATTTATCAACCTGAACAATACTACAGTCCAAGTGGATCAAAGACCTCAACTTAAAACCAGATACAATAAATCTGTTAGAAGAAAAAGTGTGGAAGGGCCTTGACTTCATTGGCAAAGGAGACAACTTGCATGTGTGTGTGTACGGGGATATATATGTATATATAAATATATATATGTAAATATATATAACCCATATATGTGTATGCATATATATATACAGAGAGAGAGAGAGAAAGAGAGAGAGAGGAATTTATTCTATTAAGTTCTGTTACTATAAAGAACTCTGACTAAAATATTAGATTATTTGGACAATTAGAGACCCTGTCTTAAAAACATAAAAGAACAAAGTGGTTAGATCCTACAAACAGCATCAGAAGCTGTCCTCTATTCTATAGACATACCACCTCATCAACATAAACATATCTACTTAAAGAGACAAAAACAATAAAAAGTAATGTAAAATAGCAATGTAATCTTGAAATGGGTAATGATTCAAACAAAAGGTACAATTAAAATGAGTACTAATCTGTCAAATGAACATTTTTACTAATAAATAAATCAGCAAGAAGATAACAGAACAGCGGAATTCATTTATGTAATCTAAAGTTGATAGAAAAGTATTGTAACTGTAATCTAAAAGGAACACTTATATAACTCTATAGAGAGGAAATGAACATATTACTAATTCAACAAAAGAGACAAATGTTCAAACTCACTACCACTTAGAGAAATGCATCACTTTAATATAAGAAACCTTAAAAATATCTGAATAGCAAATATTATAAAACTGGTATTCCTCTTATTAATAGTACATTTGAAAAGAAACTAAAAACTTTGCTTCTCTTTCTCTTTTTTGTGTTTTTTTTTTATCACAACTCACTTTGTATGCCAACTGTAGTCCCCTCTCAATTCCCCACCCAATCTCACCCTCCCTCTTCTATTTATATGCCACTCCCCAAGTCCACCAATAGAGGAAGTCTTCCTCCCTATCTGACCCTAGCCTACCAAATCTTATCAGGACTGACTGCATCTTCTTCCTCTGTGGCCTAGTAAGGTTGCCTCCCTCCTCAGGGGAAGGTGATCAAAGAGCCAGCCACTGAGTTCTTGTCAGAGACAGCTCCTGTTCTTACAAGGGAACCCATTTGGAGACTGAACTGCCATGGACTACATCTGTGCAGGGGTTCTAGTTAATCTCCATCCATGGTCCTTGGTTGGAGTATCAGTCTCAGAAAAGACCCTGGGCCCAGATTTTTGGTTCTATTGCTCTCCTTGTGGAGCTCCTATCCCCTCCACAAAATAGCAGCCTACAGACTGGGAAAGAAAGGATCTTCACCAATCCTACACCTGACAGAGGAATAATACCCAGAATAAATAAAGAATTCAAGAAGTTAAAAAGCAACAAAATGACAGCCTGCAGATTGGGAAAGGATCTTCACCAACCCAACATCTGATAGAGGGCAGATATCTGGAATATATAAAGAACCAAAGAAGTTAAAAGGCAATAATTCAAGTAACCCAATTAAAAAATGGGGTATGGAGCTAAACAGAGAATTCGCTGTAGAAGACTATAGAATGGCAGAGAAACACATAAGGAGATGTTCAACATCACTAGCCATCAGAGAGATGCAAATCAAAACAACCCTGAAATTTCATCTTACACCCATCAGATTGGCTAAGATCAAAAACTCAAGAGATAACACATGCTGGAGAGGCTGTGGAGAAAGGGGAACCCTCCTCCATTGCTGGTGGGAATGTCAAATGGTACAACCACTATGGAAATCAATCTGGTGCTTTCTCAGACAATTAGGAATAGTGCTACCTCAAGATCCAGCTATAACACTACTAGGCATATATCCAAAATATGCTCAAACATACAACAAGGACATTTGCTCAACCATGTTTATAGCAGTTTTATTTGTAATATCCAGAACCTGGAAACAATCCAGATGTCCATCAACGGAGGAATGGATACAAAAATTGTGGTAATTCTACATGATGGAATACTACTTAGCAATTAAAAACAAGGAAATCATGAATTTTGCAGCCAAATGGTGGGATCTAGAAAAAAATCATCCTGAGTAGGGTATCCCAAAAGCACATGGTATATCCTCACCTATATAGACCTATAAGATAGGATAAAAATACTAAAATATGTACACCTAAAGAACATAAACAAGAAAGAGGTCCAGGGGTAAGATGATCAATCTTCATCTAGAAAGACAAAGGGGATGGACTTTGGAAATAAGAGAAAACAAGTAACAGGACAGGAGCCTACCACAGAAGGCACCTGAAAGACTCTACCTAGCAATGTTTCAAAGCAGATGTTGAGACCCATAACCAAATCTTCGATAGAATGCAGGGAATCATATGAAGAAAGGAGGAATCAGTATATCTTAAAGGGGACAGGAAGCCCCACAAAGCCCAAATATATCTGAGCAGAAGGGTCTTCTATGAGACTGTTTAACCAAGGACCGCATGGATACAACCTACAACCCTTGCTCAAACATAGCCCATGGTATCTTAGTATCCAAGTGAGTTCCCTAGTAAGGGGGACAGGAATTGTTTCTGACATGAACTCATGAGCTTCCCCTCCCCACTGAGGGAGGAGCAGCCTTGCTAGGCCACAGATAAGGACATTGCAACCATCCTGAATATACCTGATAAGCTAGGGCCAGATGGAAGGAGAGGAGGACACTCCCTCTCAGTGGACTCAGAAAGGGGCAGGGAGGAGATGAGGGATGGAGGGGAAGATTGTGAGGGAAAGAGGGAGAGGGCTACAGTTGGGATACAAGTCAATGTATAAAATTATTTAAAAATAAAAAATATTAAAAAAAGAACAAAAATGTTAAGAACACTTTTAATGATAGGACAGCACACAATGTAACTACTGAATCAAATTAGCAAATATTTATTGAAAAATAATTGGAATTTTTAGTATTAGTAATTTTAATGAATCTAGAAACAGCAAGATGAATAAAAAACAAAGTAACTTGCAACAAAAAGAAGTTAAAAAGCAACAAAACAAGTAATCAAATTAAAATATGGGGTACAATGCTAAACAGAGAATTCTCAACAGAGGAATATCAAATGGCAGAGAAACAGTTAAAGAAATGCTCGGAGTCCTTAGTCATCAGGGAAATGCAAATCAAAATAACTCTGGGTTTTAACCTTACACCCATCAGAGTGGCTAAGAACAAAAACTCAAGTCACAACACATGATGGAGAAGATGTGGAGAAAGGAGAACTGTTCTCCACTGCTGCTGGGAATGGAAACTTGTACAACCACTTTGGAAATCTATCTGGCACTTTCTCAGACAATGAGGAATAGTACCACCTCAAAATCCAGCTATACTACTCCTAGGCATATATCCAAGCGATGCTCAAGGATACAACAAGGACATTTGATCAACCATGTTCATAGCAGCTTTATTGGTAATAGCCAGAAACTAGAAACCACACAGATGTCCCTCAACAGAGGAATGGATACAGAAATCGTGGTACATTTACACAATGGAATACTATTCAGCTATTGAAAACAGGAAAATCATGAAATTTCCAGGCAAATGGTGGGAACTAGAAAAGATCATCTTGAATGTGGTAACCCAGAAAATGACACACATGGTATATACTCAGTCATAAGAATTTATTAGGCATATAATATAGGATAAGCATACTAAAATCTGTACTTAAAGAAGCTAAGCCAGAAGGAGCACCTTGAGTAAGATGTTCAATCCTCATTCAGAAAGGCAAACAGGATAGATATCAGAAGAGGCAGAAAACAGGGAACAGGACAGGAGCCCACCACAGAGGGCCTCTGAAAGACTGTACCCAGTAGGGTATTGAAGCAGATGCTGAGACTCATAACCAAATGGGAAAGAGTGCAGGCAATCTTATGAAAGAAGGAAGAGATAGAAATCTCTCTCTCTTTTCTTTCTTCTTCTCTCTCGTTCTTTCTCTTTGTTGTTTAAAACACATGTGCTTCTTATAGCATGGAGGTCTTGGGAATATCAGATCTTTAACATGGGAAGTCAAGGTTCCAAGGCATGTATTCCAGAAATAAAGGTGGAAACTGACTTTTCCTTGTATGATCTCACAATTCATTAATATTATTTTTCCCAGGTTTCTGTACTCAAAGTTACAAAGCAAGTCTTCCCAGTTTTAAGAAGAGGAGCTAACACTCTTCTTAATTATGGTGATTACCAAGTCTCTGAAAATCTATGATGAGAACCAGTGGCAATTTTTGTAAAATTCAACTGGGCATAGTTAGATAACTGTATTAGGAACATGTTTAAAATAGAGTAAACACTAATAGAGTTATTCTGGAAAACAAACTGCAAGCTAATACAACAACTCAAAAGAAGGTTTCTTATGTCTGGTAATAGACATTTTATTTAGTCTTAGGCTATTGAAGAGAGCATTTGTCAGCCCAGATGAGAAAAGTTCATTTAAACTGTGTATTTATGTTTAAACATACATCATTTTAATATTATATATAAAATATTATCACAGAATTATGTGCATTATAGGGTTTTTAAATAGTAAATAGTATGGCGCCTTATGACTTTTTCAGAGATCTTTATTGTTATTGGATTGTATCATCATCCCTCCTTCTGTATTTAGCTCCATCTTTCTCACTAGAGACCTGAATCTTCCAATTTCCCTGATCAGATCACTTGTACAGTTGTCCCCCACTCTATTGTACCCTAACCTCCATTATTCCAACAACGACTCACTTTTACTATCATTGGTTCTACAGTTCCTTCAGGATCTATATTCACATAAGTGACCCCAAAAATTTTACTAGAGAACTCCTACAGCTAACAACTGTCTGCAGCAAAGTGGCTGAATAAAAATTAACCCCTACCCCCCAAAAAAGCAGCAGCCCTCTTTTATAGAAATGATAAACAGGCTGAAGTAGAAATTAGAAAAACAGACCTGTGGATGGCTCCCGGGTCTGAGAGACAGACATAATCCTAGGCTCTTGGCACCCGGTGCCTTCCACCTACTCGAACACAACTTGCAAGTTCCAGAAACCTACAGCTCTAGGATCCGGACCCCAGACTCCTCCCACCTCCCCAAAGACAGCTCTTGAATACCAGGGACAGGGTCCTAACCTCTGGTCCACAGTTCTACCCATCCCTTGGTGGAGACTGTCTAGACAATAGGAACATACACAGTCCCATTCCAAAATGGCAGCGCACAGTGGAGTCTGAGTACTAGGAGCACAAACAAGTGGCTAAAGGCCAGTGTAAGAGCACAAACAACAAAAACCAGGGCAATATGACAGCAAGCTCTGAGTATCTTAAAACAGCTATAATATAAGAAAACAACCTTAAATCTGTGCTTATGAAAATGTTAGAGATATTTCCTTTATATTTACCAATTTTGTGGAATACAGACTTTTGAAATAAGACTTAATGAGATTTTGGATTTCCTCAGTGTCTGCTGTTATGTCCCGCTTTTTGTTTCTGAGTTTGTTGCTTTGGATTGTCTCTACATTTCAGTTAGTTTGGCTAAGCTTTTGTCTATCTTGTTGATTTCCTCAAAGAACCAGGTCTTGGTGTCATTGATTCTTTGTATTGCTCTCTTTGATTTTAATTTATGAACTTCAGCCCTGAGTTTGATTATTTCCTACTCTCTACTACTCTTGGGTGTGTTTGCTTCTTTTTTTATAAAGCTTTCAGGTGAGCTGTTAAGTTGCTACTACATCTCTCCAATTTCTTTATTTCATAGCACTCAGTGCTATGAACTTTCCTCTTAACATTGCTTTCATTGTGTCTGTCCCATAAGTTTGGATATGTTGTGCATTCATTTTCATTGAATTTTAGGAAGTCTTTAATTTCTCTATTTCTTCCCTGACCCAGTGGCTATTGAGTAGGGAGTTGTTCAGTTTTCATGAGTGTGTGGGCATTTTGTTTTTTATTTTGTTGTTGATGTCCAGTTTGAATCCACGGTGATGTGATAAAGTGCAATGGGTTAATTAAATTTTCATGTATCAGTTGAGGTTTGCTTTGTGACTGACTTTGTGGTCAATTTTAGAGAAAGTTCCATGAGGTGTTGAGAAGAAAGTATATTATTTTGTGTTTGGGTGAAAAGTGCTGCAGATATAGAGAAATCTATTATATATATATATATATATATATATATATATATATGTATGTATATATAAAGTATTTTTATTATCCATTCATCAGTTGTGGGAGATTTAGGTTGTTTTCTTTCTTAGTATTTGTGAATAGAGCAACAACAAACATGGCTGTGAAAACATTGATTGAGTGGAACATAGACTCCTCTTGGCATACACACAAAAAAATGACATAAATGATCAATTGATTGATTCATTTCTGGCATTTTGACAATTCTTCACACTGATTTCTCTAGTGCTTGCACAAGTTTGCCATCTTACCAATAGTGGATGAAAGCTCTCTTTTCCCTGTATTTCTACCCTCATTGTTATATTGATATTGGTTATTCTGACAGGGTAAAGATAAAGTTGTAAAGTTGTTTTGATTTACATTTCTCTTGTTTGCAGGGGAGAGGAACATTTTTTAAAGATATTCCTTAATCATTTCTTCTCTTTTTAAGAACTCTCTGTTTTGGTCCTCTTTCTATTTTTTGAACTGGTCATTTGTGTGTGTGTGTGTGTGTGTGTGTGTGTGTGTGTGTGTGTGTCTTTGTGTTTGGGTTCTCTACATACTATGGATATTAATCTTTTGTCATATCTATAGCCAATAAATATTATCTCCACTTTATAGTTTGTCTTTTCAAACATTTGATTGGTTCTCTAGCTGTGCAAAAGCTTTTTAGTTTTATGGAATCTAACTTTTCAATTACTGGCCTTAATTCTGTCATTATATTTGGGTTCCAAGATGGCAGTAACCAGTTTGTGCCTTATCTGAGGTGCAGAGGATCTGAGACTATGAAATCAGTGAGCCGACAGGTGTTTGGATACAGAGCATTGAATCTGGGGATTAGTATACTAGAGAGGACATCCTGTGAGTTGAGGCTGATTGGATCCAGGAATGGCCATCTCCCAGGTCTGGTAGTCTCCAACTGTGGACACGCTGCTCTTTCCACATACTTGGCTAATGTGGAGGCTATGTCCAAGAATGCCCCCCTCCCACTCCACACCCACACCTTTATCCCAGCTCTAGCAGCCAGACATCAGATCCCTCCTTCTCCACTGAGAGAAGCGTCAGGATTCCTAGGACATTTGGGGTCAGGCACCCTGTGGCCATCACCTAAGTCTGAGAGTAAAAAACGTTAGGCCCCTTGCACTTAAAGCTACCTCCCTCCAGTGAATGTGGAGCCCCAGGTCTAGGGAACCTGCTCTCTATCAGCCAGATATTGGATTCCTCCTGGTCCCCAACCCCCTGACAGTAGCATCAGGATTCTTGGGACAGCTTTCTCAATATACAAGTCACAGTTCTGCTGGTCATCCTGTGAACACCAGGCAAAAAATAGAATCACAGTTATCCAAGATGGCACAGTGCAGATGAATCTCAGTAGCAATAGCACAGAGACTGGCAGAGCTGTAAACCACAAGCCAGCTCCCTTCAGAGACACCTCATGATTGCCACCAATGCAGAGCCCACCAAGGTATCTTCTTATGCTCTCCATGACCACACCCATATCTGCTCCTAAACCCAGCCCTTCAAAGGAACTAAACACATGCACCCCCTGAACTTCAAAGCACACTCCCACACATGCAAATGTGCCTGCAGATGCTTCCTGCCATTCAGGGCACTCTTACCAGTCATGGAGCATGCATACAAGACACCTGAGCCTGCGCCCTGCTTTCCTTAGCTGTGTGCGTGCAAATTACCAGCACCCATTTTTGAACTCCAGGACCTCTCTCATCTTTCTGAATACTACTCCAGTCTCCAGGGACAGGTGGACCTAGTCTGCTATTCAGGATCCAGGAACAAACAGTCATGGCTACAGATAACCAGATGGTTAAAGGCCAAAGTAAGAATACAATCAACAAAAACCAGAACATCATGGCTCCACCAGAAACCCACAATTTCAGTGAATATTCTAATGTAGCTGAAACAGAGGAAATTATCTTAAATATATGATTATGCAATTATTAGAGGTACAAATAGAGGATATGAACAAATCTCTCAAAGAAATACAGGTGAGTACAACCAAACATATAGAAGCCACCATGAACACACAGGAATCCACAATCAAACAGGTGAAGGAAATAAATGAAATCATACAAGACACGAAAACAGAATTAGAATCAATAAGAAAAACACAAACAGAGAAAACACTGGAGCTAGAAAATCTAGAGAAGAGATCAGGAACCACAGAGGTAAACATCAACAACAGAATATAAGAGATGGAGGAGAGAATCTCAGGCGTTGAAGACACAAACAAAATCAATACATCTCTCAAAGAAAATATGAAAACATAAAAGTTTCTGATACAAAACATCCAACAAATCAATGACACCATGAAAAGACGAAACCTAAGAATAATAGGAAATGACAAAAAAGAAGATTCTAGGTTCCAAGGTTCAGAAAACATTTTCAAGAAAATCATAGACCACTTTCTCAAATATATCTGGGTCCATGGGTCTTTTCTGAGACTGTTTCTCCAACCAAGGATCATGCATGGATATAACCTAGAACATCTGCTCGGTGTAATCCATAGCAGTTCAGTATCAAAGTGGTTTCCCTAGTAAGGGGAACAGAGACTGTCTCTGACATGAACTCAATGGCTGGCTCTTTAACCTTCCCCCCACCCCGGAGGGAGGAGCAGCCTTGCTAGGCCCCAGAGGAGGATATTGCAGCCAGTCCTGAAGAGACCTGAGCTATGATCAGATGGAAGGGAAGGAGGACCTCGCCTATCAGTGGACTTAGAGAGGGGCAGGGAGGAGATGAGGGAGGGAAGATGGGATTGGGAGGGAATGAAGGAGTGGGCTACAGCTGGGATACAATATAAATAGACTGTAACTAATATAAAAAATAATAAAAAAGAAAAGAAAATCCTAGAAGAAAATTTCCCCAACCTAGTGAAAGAGATGCCTTTAAACATACAAGAGGCTAACATAATACTAAATAGACTAGACCAGAAGAGAAATTTCTCCTGCCACAAAATAATCAAAACATTAAATCTACAGAAGAAAGAAAAATATTAAAAGAAGCAAGGGAGAAAGGCCAAGTATCATACAAAGGCAGACTTATCAGAATCATACCAGACATCTTAATAAAGACTAAGAAAGCTGGAAGGGCCTAGTCAGATATCAGGAAGTACCTAAGACACCACAGATGCCAACCAAGACACACAACAAACTTTCAATCACCATTGACTGAGATGACAAAATATTCCATGACAAAACTAAATTAAAACAATATTTATGCAGCAACCTAGCACTACAGAACATATTAGAAAAAAAACTCCAATCCAACAATATCAACTATACCCAAGAAAACATAGGATATAGATAACTTCACGTAAAAAAATAAATAAATAAAAGCAAAAAAGCAAACAAACACACTATCTCCACCAATTCTACAATAAAAGGAAGTAACAGTCATTGGTCACTAATATCTATCAATATCAGTAGACTCAAATCTCCAATAAAAAAGGCACAGACTAAGAAAGTGTTTATGGAAACAGGAGCCAACATTCTGCTGCATTCAAGAAACACATCTCTGAAACAAAGATAGACACTACCTCAGAGTAAAGAGCTGGAAAAAGGTTTTCCAAGCAAATGGACCCAAGAAACAAGCTGTAGTAGGCATGCTAATATCCAATAAAATAGATTTTCAAGCAAAATTAATCAAAAGAAATAGTGAGGGACAATTCTTCCTCATCAAAGGAAAAACCAGTTATGAAACAAACCTAAAGATCTGTGCCCCAAATACAAAGGCCCCTGCATTTGTCAAGGAAACATTATTAAAGCTTAAATCACACTTTGATGACAACACAGTAATAATGGGAAGCTTTTTATTAAGTGTATATGAACATAAATGTTATTTATTTATGTTTTCACTTTTTAAAATTAATTTTTTAATTCTATAAATTACAGTTTATTCACTTTGTATCTTAGCTGTAGCTTGCTCACTAATCCCCTTCCAATCCCACTCTCCCTCCTTTATTTCCTCCCATGCCCCTCTTTAAGTCCACTGTTAGGGGAAGTCCTCCCCCCCTTCCATCTGATCCTGGCTTATTAGGTCTCATCAGGACTGGCTGCAATGTCCTCTTCTGTGGCCTGGCAAGGCTGCTCTTCTCTCAGAGCAGGGGGTGGGGGTGGTCAAAGAGCCAGCCACTGTGCTCATGTCAGAGACAGTTCCTACTCCCATTACTAGGGAACTTACTTGGAGACTGAGCTGCCATGTGTTACATCTGTCAAGGGGTTCTAGGGGACCTAGGAGTTCTAGTTTCATGGTTCTTGGTTGGAGTATCAGTCCAGGAAAACACCCCTGAGTCCAGAATATTTTGATCTGTTGCTCACCTTGTGGAGGTCCTGTCCCATCCAGGTCTTCTTGCATAAGATTCCCTGCTCTCTGCCCAAAGTTTGGCTATGAGTCTCAGCATCTCTTTCTTTACCTTGCTGGATAAAGTCTTTCTACTGCCCGCTATGGTAGGCTCCTCTCCTGTTGCCTGTTTTCTCCTTCTTCAAATGTCTACCCCCTTTGCCTTTCTGCCTGAAGATTGATCATCTTACCCAGGGACCTCCTCCTTGCTTAACTTCTTTAGGTGTACAGATTTTAGAATGTTTATCATGTATTATATGTCTAATATCCACATATAAGTGATTATATATCATGTGTGTCTTTCTGCTCCTGAGATACCTCACTCAGGATGATCTCTTTCTATTCCCCACTATTTGACTACAAGTTTTCATGATATTTGAATTTGTTTGTAATTCAAATAAATAAGTAGCCCTTCCGTGTACAAGAGACAAAAGGGCTGAGAGAGGGAAACAACACCCTTCACAATAGCCACTAATAATATAAAGTACCTTGGTGTGACTCTAACCAAGCAAGTGAAAGAGCAGTTTGAAAAAAAAACTTCAAGTCTTTGAAGAAAGAAATAGAAGAAGATATCAGAAGATGGAAAGGTCTCCTGTGCTCATGAATCCGTAAGATTAACATAGTGAAAATGACCATCCTGTAAAAAACAACCTACAGATTCAATGAAATTCCTATCAAAATACCAACACAATACTTTACATACATTGAAAGAACAATTCTCAATTTCATATGGAAAAACAAAAACCATAGAATTGCTAAAACAATTCTGTACAACAACATATAGTCTGGAGGTATCTCCATCCCTGATCTCAAGCTGTACTATAAAGCAACAGTAATAAAAACTGCATGGAACTGGAATAGAAATATAATGGTGGATCAATGGAATTGAATAGAAGACACAGAAATACACCCACACACCTACAGATACTTGCTTTTTTACAAAGAAGACAAAACCATACAATGGAAAAAAGACAGCATTTTCAACAAATGTTGCTAGTGTAACCGGATATCTACATGTAGGAAAATGGAAATAAATCCATATTTATCAGCCTGAACAAAATTAAAGTCCAAGTGCATCAAAGACCTCAACAACAACAACAACAACAAAAACACTAAACCTGTTAGAAGAAAAAGTGGGGAAGAGCCTTGAACTCATTGGCAGAGGAGAGAATTTCCTGAACATAACACCAACAGGCTCTAAGATCAATAATCAATAAATAGAACCTCATGAAACTAAAATCTTCTTGAAAGCAAAGGACACTGTCGTCAGAACAAAATGACATCCTACGGACTGGGAAAGGATCTTCACCAACCCTGTGTCTGGTAGGAGGCTAATATCCAGAATACTTAAAGAATGCAGTAAGTTAAACAGCAAAAAAAAAAAAAATCAAGTAACACAATTAAAAAATGGGGAATGGAGCTAAACAGAAAATTCACAATAAAGGAATATAGAATGACAGAGAAACAGAAATCCTCAGAATCCTTAGTCATCAGGGAAATGCAAATCAAAATGACCCTGAGATTTCACCTTACACCCATTAGAATGGCTAAGATTAAAAACTCAAGTGACAACACATGCTGGAGAGGATGTGGAGAAAGGAGAACCCTCCTCCATTGCTGGTAGGACTGTAAAGTTGTACTACCATTTTCAAAATCAGTCTGGCATTTTCTGAGACAATTAGGAATAGTGCTTGCTCAAGATCCAGCTATACCACTCCTAGGCATATATCCAAATATGCTCAAGTACACAACAATGACAATAGCTCAACCATGATTGTAGCAGCTTTATTTGTAATAACCAGAACCTGGAAACAACCCAGTTGTCCATCAATAGAGGAATGGATACAGAAATTGTGGTACATTTACATAATGGAATACTACTCAGCTATTAAAAACAAGGAAATCATGAAATTTGCAGGCAAATGGTGGGAACTAGAAAAGAACATCCTGACTGAGGTATCCCAGAAGCAGAAAGACACACAGGGTGTATACTCACTTATAAGTGGATACTAGACCTATAATATAGTATAAATATACTAAAATCTGTACACCTAAAGAAGCTAAACAAGAAAGAGGACCTGGGGGAAGATGATCAATCCTCACTTAGAAAGACAAATGGGATGGACATTGGAAGTAGGAGAAAACAAGAAACAGGACAGAGACCTACCACAGAGGGCCTCTGAACGACTCTACCTAGCAGTGTATCAAAGCAGATGCTGAGACCCATAACCAAACCTTGGGCAGAGTACAGGGAATCATATGAAAGAAGGGGAAGTTAGTAAGACCTGGAGAGGACTGGAGTGCCACAAGAGCCCAGGGGTCTTTTCTGAGACTGTTTCTCCAACCAAGAACCATGCATGGATATAACCTAGAAACCCTGCTCAGACATAGCCCGTGGTAGGTCAGTATTCAAGTGGGTACCCTAGTAAGAGGAACAGGGATTGTTACTGACATGAACTCATTGGCTGGCTCTTTATCCCCTCCCCGCCGAGGGAGAAGCAGTCTTGCTAGGCCACAGAGGAGGACATTGAATTCAGTCCTTATGAGACCTGATAAACTTGGGTCAGATGGAAGGGGAGGAGAACCTCCTCTATCAGTGGACTTAGAGAGGGGCAGGGAGGAGCTGAAGGAGGGAGGTTAGGATTGTGAGGGAATAAGTTAGGAGGCTACAGCTAGGATACAAAGTAAATAAACTGTAAGTAATATAAAAAATGAACATTTAATTTAAAAATGTGCTTACAAAAGAAAGAAGAAACACATGGTGATCTCCTTAGATGCTGAAAAAGCATTTGACAAAATCTAACACCCTTTCATATTTAAAGTCTTGGAGAGATCAGGGATACAAGGCACATTCTTAAACATAATAAAAGCAACATACAAAAAGCATATAGCCAGCATAAATTAAAGAGAAAGGAACTTAAAATAAATTCCATTGAAATGAGGGACAGGCAAGGCTGTCAACTCTCATCGTATCTCTTCAATATAGCACTTTAAGTCCTAGCTAGGGCAATAAGACAACTAAAGGATATCAAGCAGATACAAATCTGAAAGGAAGAAATCAAAGTATTAGTATTTGTGGATAATATGATAATCTATATTAGTAAAACCCAAAATTCTACCAAGGAAATCTTACAGCTGATAAGCAACTTCAGCAACGTGGCTGGCTACAAAGTAAAAAAAAATCAGTTGCCCTCATGTATTCAAAAAACATACGGGTTGAGAAAGGAATTAGGGAAATAAGACCCTTAACAATAGCCACAAACAACATAAAGTATCTTGGTGTAACTCTTAACCACACAAGAGAAAGACCTTTATGGAAAAAAAATCTAGTTTCTGTGAAAAGAAATTGAAGAAGATACCAGCAGATGTAAAGATCTCCCATGCTCATGGAGCTATAGAATTAATATAGTGAAAATGGCTATCCTACCAAAAGCAATCTACAGATTCAATGCAATTCCCTCAAATTACCAACACCATTATTTTTTACAGACCTTGAAACAACAATTCTCATTTTCCTATGGAAAAACTAAAAAGCCATCATACCTAAAAACCATCCCGTAAAAAAGAAGATCTTCTGGAGATATCTCTATACCATATCTCAAGGTGTACTATAGAGCAACAGTAAATAATGGGGGAGGCATGGTACTGGTATATAAAAAGAATGGTGGATCAATTGAATTGAAGTAAAGACCCAGAAATAAACCTCCACACCTACAGAAACTTATTTTTTGACAAGAAGCCAAAACCATACAATGGAAAAAAAGATAGCGTCTTCAACAAATGGTGCTGGTCTAACTGGATGTCTACATATAGAAAAATGGAAATAAATCCATGTTTATCAACCTGCACAAAAGTGGATCAAATACCTCACCATGAAACCAGACACACTAAATCTGTTAAAAGAAAAAGTAGGGAGCCTTGAACTCCTTGGCACAGGAGAAAACATCTGAACAGAACACCAACAGCTTAGGCACTAACCTCAATAATCAATGAATGAGAATTTATGAAACTGAAGTTTCTGTAAAGCAAAGGACATTGTCAACCGAAGAAAATGACAGCCTAAAGACTGGGAAAATGTTTTCACAATCTTACATTTGACAGAGGACAAACATCCAGAATATATAAAGAACTGTAGAAATTAAAAACCAACAACAAGTGAGGTTGAGCATTTCTTTAAGTGCTTCTCTGCCATTCGGTATTCCTCTACAGAGAATTCTCTGTTTAGCTCTGTTCCCCATTTTTTAAGTGGATTACTTGGTTTGCTGCTTTTCAGCTTCTTTAGTTCTTTATATATACTGGATATGAGTCCTCTGTCAGATAAAGGGTTGGTGAAGATTCTTTCCCAATCTGTAGGTGGTCGCTTTGTTTTGATGACGGTGTCCTTTGCTTTGCAGAAGCTTTTCAGTTTCATGAGGTCCCATTTATTGACTGTTGCTCTTAGAGCCTGTGCTGTTGGTGTTCTGTTCAGGAAGTTTTCCCCTGTACCAATGAGTTCTAGGGTATTTCCCACTTTTTTTCAAGCCGATTTAATGTGTCTGGTTTTATGTTGAGGTCTTTGATCCACTTGGACTTCAGTTTTGTGCAGGGTGATAAGTATGGATCTATTTTCATTTTTCTACATGTAGACATCCAGTCAGACCAGCACCATTTGTTGAAGATGCTGTCTTTTTTCCATTGTATGGTTTTGGCGTCTTTGTCAAAGATCAGGTGTCCATAAGTGTGTGGGTTTATTTCTGGGTCCTCTGTTCGGTTCCATTGATCCACCATTCTGTTTCTATGCCAGTACCATGTAGTTTTTAAAACGGTTGCTCTATAGTACAACTTAAGATCAGGGATGGAGATACCTCCGGAAGATCTTTTATTGTAGAGGATTGTTTTAGCAATTCTGGGTTTCTTGTTATTCCAGATGAAGTTGAGAATTTTTCTTTCCAGGTCTGTAAAGAATTGTGTTGGTAATTTGATGGGCATTGCATTGAATCTGTAGATTGCTTTTGGTAAGATGGCCATTTTTAATATGTTAATCTTGCCAAGCCATGAGCATGTGAGATCTTTCCATCTTCTCATATCTTCTTCTAATTCTTTCTTCAGAGATTTGAAATTTTTTTCATACAAGTCTTTGACTTCCTTGGTTAGGGTTACTCCGAGGTACCTTATGTCATTTGTGGCTATTGTGAAGGGTGTTGTTTCCCTAATTTCTTTCTCAGCCCTTTTGTCTTTTGTATACAAGAGGGCTACTGATTTTTTTCAGTTAATTTTGTATCCGGCCACTTTGCTGAAGGTGTTTATCAGCTGTAGGAGTTCCCTGGTAGAGTTTTTGGGGTCATTCACGTATACTATCATATCATATGCAAATAGTGATAATTTGACTTCTTCCTTTCCAATTTGTATCCCCTTGATCTCCTTCAACTGTCTTATTGCTCTAGCAAGGACTTCCAGCCTCACTAGCCATTAGGGAAATGCAAATCAAAACAACCCTGAGATTTCACCTTACACCCATGAGAATGGCCAAGATCAAAAACTCAAGTGACAACACATGCTGGAGAGGTTGTGGAGAAAGGGGAACCCTTCTCCACTGCTGGTGGGAATGTAAACTTGTACAACCACTCTGGAAATCAATCTGGCGCTTTCTCAGACAACTAGGAATAGCGCTTCCTCAAGATCCAGCCATACCACTACTGGGCATATATCCAAAAGAGGCTCAAGTACACAAAAAGGACATTTGCTCAACCATGTTTGTAGCAGCTTTATTTGTAATAGCCAGAAGCTGGAAACAACCCAGATGCCCCTCAACTGAAGAATGGATGCAGAAATTGTGGTACATCTACACAATGGAATATTACTCAGCAATGAAAAATAAGGAAATCATGAAATTCGCAGGTAAATGGTGGGATCTGGAAAGGATCATCCTGAGTGAGTTGTCCCAGAAGCAAAAAGACACACATGGTATATACTCACTCATATAGACATACAACATAGGACAAACCCACTAAAGCCTGTGTATCTAAAGAAACTAAGCACGAGAGAGGACCCTAACTAAAATGTCCAATCCCCATCCGGAAAGGCGAAGAGGATGGACATCAGAAGAAGAAGAAAACAGGAAACAACCTAGGAACCTACCACAGAGGGCCTCTGAAAGCCTCTGCCCTTCAGACTATCAAAGCAGATGCTGAGCCTGATGGGCAACTGTTGGGCAGAGTGAATGGAATTTTAGGTAAGAACTGGGAAATAGTAAGAGCTGGAGAGGACAGGGTCTCCACAAGGAGAGCAACAGAACAAGAAAATTTGAACACAGGGAACATCCCAGAGACTCATACTCCAACCAAGGACTATTCATGGAGATAACCCAGAACCCCTGCACAGATGTAGCCCAGGGCAGTTCAGAGTCCAATTGGGTTACATAGTAATGTGAAGAGGGACTGCCTCTGACATAATCTGATTGGCCTGCTCTTTGATCACCTCCCTCTGGGGGGGAGCAGCCTTACCAGGCCATAGTAGAGGACAATGCAGCCACTTTTGATGTGAACTGACAGACTAAGATCAGAAAGGAGAGGAGAACCTCCCCTATTAGTGGACTTGGGGAGTGGCATGCAAGCAGAGGGAGGAGGGAGGGTGGGACTGGGAGGGGAGGAGGGAGGGGCTTATGGGGGGATGCAGAATGAATAAAGTGTAATTGATGAAAAATTTTTAAAAAAAGGGAAAAAATAATTTAAGAACCTTAAATGACTTTCAAAAGTGGAGGAAAACATGGAGTTAGTCAATTGGCATGGAGCACGTCTCACCCCTGGGGTCAATGGTCTCCTGAACCTACTCAGACCTCGGATACCACCACTGCTAGTTTTAGAACTGACGCAGGATGTTTCAACGAGGGGGTTAAGGCTTCTCATAATATTTCCTATAAGCCCATACCTGATTGTCTATATCCCCCATTTTTATTCATTATTAGCCAGATAGAGCCAAGTAATTGTGGTAATGATACTTGCTTTTTTGCCCAATGCTGGAATGCTAGTAAATTTAGGTATGCCCTGGTTACTCGAATGCCTCGCTGGGTGCCTGTGACCGTTGATGCCCCTCACGCTATGACTCTCTTCAGACAGAAAAGGGATCTTGGAACTACAGCCTCCATTGTTACTACCATCTCATTGGCCGCTGTTGGAGCTACCACCAGGGCATTAGCCATGAGTCATACTGGGCAGACTGCTCAGACCCTGAACAATCATTTAGCCAATGTAGCTCATGCCTTAGTTGCACATAAAGGAATTAATGCTCAACTAAAAGGAAGCTTGATGGTGTTCAATCAGAGGATTGACCTCGTGCAGGAGCAAATTGATACCCTATGGCAAATCGCTCAACTTGGCTATCAATGAAAATATGCTGGACTTTGAGTCACTAGCATATAACATGAGAATTTTCCCTGTGCTGCAAATCTGTCTAAACAATTGTCGAGCTATATTTTAGGTAATTGGACTGGAGAATTCGATACTACGATGGAGCACCTGAGAGTGGCCATTGTCACAGTAAATTCTACCAGAGTAGACGCAGGACTAGCCACAGGATTATCATCATGGATTGCTGCAGCCATGAATCATCTGAAGGAATGGGCGGGCATGGGAGCATTAGCAGGCCTTCTGGTGTTGGTCTCCTTGGTTTGCCTGTGGTATATATGCAAGATTAGAGTCTCACAACAGGGTGATGCAGCCATGATCATTCAGGCCTTTACAGCCATTGAAGCAGGACATTCTCCCCAAGCATGGTTGGCTACCATAAAAAGCTAAAATGTTAAGCTCAGGATGCGAGGCTAAGCACTGCACTCAGGGTCAGCCGCTTTGGACCCAGAGAAGAGCATGTCTGGTTGCATGCGGGTTGATGCCCCAGGTCCCGCCTCTGAGAAAAAAGGTATCGGACGGGTCTGATGCTCTTTGGGTGGATGACACCTAAATGAACATCGGTACAAAGTCCCAATTCATTTCTAATATCAGAGATCAGACCTCTACTCTTGCCTGATGCATCTAAAACAAAAAGGGAGAACTGTAGAGAGCTGCGGAATGCTATGCCTTAAAGATGGAGCTGGTTTCTGCCTTCCACCTTCCCGATGGTGAGTGCTCTCTGTCACGAACAATTCCACATTTGGTTAAGGCTGAGGATCTGGCTTGCTTCCATGTATGTGGACCTATCTGCATTGCCCACGTGGCATGCCTGGGTTGGCTACCCAGAGGCTATTTAAGCTGTGGGCTGGCTTTCCCCAGGGTCCAAGGATTGTTCAAGGTTCCTGAATAAACTGCATTGAAAAAAAAACCAACAACAAAATAATCCAGTTTTAAAAATGGGGTACAGTGCCTAACAGAGTATTCTCAACTAGGATTATCAAATGCTGAATAAACATTTAAATAAATGCTTACCACTCATAGTCATCAGGAAAATGAGAATTAAAACAACTCTCAGAAGCTATCTTGAACCCATCAGAATGGTTAAGTGAAAACACATGCTGGAGAGGATGTGGAGAAAGGGGAACCCTCCTCCAATCCTGGTGGGAACGTAAACTTGTACAACCACTTTGGAAATCAATCTGGCGCTTTCTCAGACAATTAGGGATAGTGCTTTGTCAAGACTCAGTTACACTACTCCTGGGCATATATCTGAAAGATGTTCAACCATACACTAAGGATATTTGCTCAACTGTGTTCAGAGCAGCTTTATTCATAATAGCCAGAATCTGTAAACAACCTATCTGTCCCTCAACAAAAGAACAGATACAGAAATTGTGGTACATTTACACAATGGAATACTACTCAGCTACAGGAAATCCGTAACCTCTCCCAGCATGCATCATCCATTTAATTTTTTATCTTAGCCATTCTGATGGGTGTGAGGTGGAATCTCAGGGTATGTTTTGATTTGCATTTCCCTGATGACTAAGGAAGCTGAGCATTTCTTTAAGTGTTTTGCTGCTTTTTGATATTCCTTTGTTGAGAATTCTCTGTTTAGCTCTCTACCCTACTTTTTAATTAGATTACTTGATTTGTTGGTGTTTAACTTCTTCAGTGCTTTATATATTCTGGATATTAGCCCTCTGTACAATGTAAGGTTGGTAAAGATCCTGTCCCAGTCTGTAGGCTGTCATTTTGTTCTAATGACAGTGTCCTTTGCTTTTCAGTTTCATGAGTCCCATTTATTGATTGTTGTTCTTAGAGCCTGTGCTGTTGGTGATCTCTCCAGGAAGTTTTCTCCTGTGCTAATGAGGTCAAGGCTCTTCCCCAGGTTTTCTTCTAACAGTTTTAATGTATCTGGTTTCGTGTTGAGGTCTTTGATCCACTTAGACTTTAGTTTTGTGCAGGGTGATAAGTATGGATCTATTTGCATTTTTCTATATCTAGACATCCAGTTACACCAGCACCATTTGTTTAAGATTCTATCTTTTTTTTTTCTATCCATGGTTGGGAGTAATGTTACCTTGTATACGTACTTTGGAAATCACTCTGGCTGTTTCTCAAAAAATATTCAAACTTTGGGCAGAGTGCAGGAAACCTTACAGAAAAAGAGGGAGATTGAAAGACCTGGAGGGGACAGGAACTCCACAAGGAGACCAACAGAGTCAAACTACCTGGGCCTAGAGGGCCCTGCAAAAATTAATAATCCAATCAAAGACCATGCATATAGAGGGCCTATACGCCCTGCTCAGATGATGGCCATAGGCTGCTCAGTTTCCAAGTGGGTTTCCTAGTAATGGGAACAGGTGCTGTCTCTGACATGAACTCAGTTGCTTACTCTTTGTTCGCTTTTATTTGGGAGGTGCAGTCTTGACAGGCCACAGAGGAAGATGATGCAACTAGCCCTGGTGAGACCTGATAGGCTAGTGTCAGATAGAAAGTGAGGAAGTCTTGCCTATCAGAGGACTAGGGAAAGGGCATAGAGCAAGAAGAGGGATGGTGGTTTGTACTAGGAGAAGACAAAGGAGTGGCTACAGTGGTGATACAAAGTGAATAAGTTGTATATATATAAATATAAATATAAAAATAAATTAATTAATTAATTAATTAAAGAAAATAAAAATCCAAGGTAATCATGAAATTTTCAGACAAATAGATGGAATTAGAAAAGATCAATCTGAGTGCGGTAACCCAGAAGCAAACAGACATGCATTGTATATACTCACTTATAAGTGTATATTAGACATATAATACAGGATAAACATACTAAAATCTGTACAACTAAAGAAGCTAAACAACAAGGGGAACCCTAGGGAAGAAGCTTGATCCTCATTGAGAATGGCAAACAGGATAGACAATGGAAGTGGTTAAAGAGAGGAAACAGGACTGGAGCCTACCACAGATGTCCTCTAAAAGACTCCACCCAGCAAGGGATCAAAACAGATGTAGAGACTCATAACCAAACTTTGGACAGAGCATAGGGAGTCTCATGGAAGAAGGAGGACACAGAAAGACCTGTAGGGGACTGGAGCTCCATAGGAGCCCAACAAGGCCAAAAATTCTGGGCCCAGAGGTAGCCTGCAGAGACTTATGAATCAACCAAAGAGCATGCATGGAGAGAACTTATAACCACTGGTCAGCTGTAGCCCATAGGCAGCTCAGTCTCCATATGGATTCCCTAGTAAGTGACACAGGGGCAGACTCTTACATGAACTTGATTTCCTGGTCTTTAATCACCCCTGGCATGATGGCTTTACTAGGCCACAGAGGAAGATGATCCAGCTAGTTCTGGTGAAACCTGATAAGCTAGGTTCATACAGTAGGGGAGGAGTATTTTTCCTATCAACGCACTAGGGACTATGGATAGAAGAGGAAGAAAGGGTGGGACTGGGAGGAGATGAGGGAGGGGGCTACAACTGGGATTCCAAATGAATAAAGTCTTAAAAATAACAACAATAATTAAAAATCTTTAGAAAGTTCTTTCCCAGACCTATGTCATATAGATACTGTCTCTTTTCCCCTAAAAGTTTCTCTTTTTCAAATTTTATATTCAGGTCTATGATTCATTTGCAGTTAGATTTTGTGCAGGGTGACAGATATGGATATAATTTCATTCTCTACATGTGGATACCAAGTTTTCTCAGCACCATTTGTTATGGATGTTTTCTTTCTTTCTGATTATGTTTTTAACATTTTGTCAAATATTAGGTAACTGAAGGTATGTGCATTTATATATATACGTCTTTAACCTTGTTCCATTGAACTACACATATCTTTTGGTACAAGTATTATATGTTTTTTTTTTCATTACTGTGGATCCTTAATATATCTTAAGATATGGAATTATAAATTCTTTAGAACTGGATTTTTTCCCTCTGGATTGTTTAGGCTATCTGGGGTCTTTTGTGGTTTCATTTGAATATAAGGTTGCTTTTTCTAATTCTGTAAAGAATGAGTAGGTGATTTTGATTGAAATTGCATTGAACCTGCAAATAGCATTTGCTAACTGGTCAGTTTCACAAATACTAATTCTACCAATTTTTGAGCATGAGATGTATTTTTATTTTCTAGATTCTTTTTCTCTTCTTCTGCCAGTGCCAGTGTTTGAAGATTCCATTGTAGAACTCATTCACTTCTTTTTTTTTTTTAAGATTCATTCCTATATATTTGTAGGTTATTTTGAATTGGAATGTGTCCATAATTTCCTTCTTTTGTTGTTGTTTTATAGAAAAGCTTTTGATTTGTACAGGCTGATTCTAATGTCTCATTGATGAATTTGCTTATTATTTCTAAAAGTTTCTGGTAAAATTTTTGAGATCTCTTTTATATAGTGTCATATCTCTTGAAAATAGGAATAATATGACTTCTTTATGATTTGTATCCCATTAATTTCTTTCTCTTTCCTTATTGTACTAGTACTTTGAGCACAGAATTGAAAAAGAGTGAAGTTAGTGAACATCTCTATCTCATTTCTGACTTCACTGGGATTTCTTAGAGCTTTTCTCCATTTAGGGTGATATTGTCTGTTGACTTCTCATATGTAGCTTTTATTATGTCGATTCATGATCACTCCAGCCCTATATTCTACAGGACTTTTATTATGAATGCATGTTGATTTTTTTCAGACTTTTTTTAATCTTCTGAGAAGATCATACAATTTTTTTCTGTAAGTACATGAACATACTTACAAAAAATTTACATTTATTGACCAGTGTATATTGAACCAGATCTGCATATAAGGGATGAAGTCAATTTGGTCATGGTGGATAATCATTTCAATATGTTTGAATTCTGTTTGCAAAATTTTTATTGAGTAATTTTGACCTGTAGTTTTTACTAAATACATATATAATAAAAAACTGAGCCCTTGGGTGGGAACTCTCTTTTAAGTTGCTGGAAACGTGAAGACATGGAGTAATAGAGTATTAGGCTGGAGTTTTTCCAAATGAGAAGGGGGTTTCCCTGTGCTGGCAGGGTTGAGTGGAAGGACAGCAGATGGGGTTTCCCAGCTTGTGCAAGGGTAAGCAGGGGTTTCATCACAACAATGTAGAATGGAATTCTATTCAGCTCTAAAGAAAAAGTAAAGTCATTAAGTTTGAAGGTAAATGTATGATTTACTCTTTGACCCATTCATCCTTCAGTAATGAGTTAGTTAATCTCCATGAGTTTATGTATTCTCTAGAGATTTATTTTTTCAATTTTAAGTGTTATTAACTTGTGGTAACATAGGATACAAGAAGTTATTTCAATCTTTATGGATTTGTGAACATTTGTTTTGTGTCCCAGAGTATGCTCTTTGGGGAATGGTTCCATGTGCTGCAAGGTAGAATGTGTGTTCTTTGGTGTTTAGTCAGAATAATATTTCAATATCTGCTAAGTCCATTGTATGATGTCAATTAATTCTGATGTTTCTAAGATAATTTTTTGGTCTAGATGACTTATCTATTTTAGAAAATGGAGTATTAAAATCACCTATTAATGGGTTGATGCTAATTTGTGTGTACCCCACACTGGAAAATATTTTTTGGGACCCTACCAGTTGCACAAATTGCTTCTAGCATTAAGCACCTTCGTCCTTGGTGATGCAGTCTTTTTTGAGTGGTCCCATGAATGCTTTCTTCTCCTCCATGGTCTTGAAACAACCATGGCCAAACTTGAAGGTGGTATTGATGAACTACAGGTCAATCTTCTACAAAGTTCACAGTTTGGTCTGCACCAGCAAGGACTTGCTAAGAGTAAGCACTCTCTTCTTGGTTCCCACCACGCAACTTTTGAGGATAACAAATTCACTAGTCACTTCACCATAATGGACAATGCCACCCAGTGGGTTGATGCTCTTGTCAGACAGGTCATAGTCAGTAGATGCATTGTTCTTGATCAGCTTACCATCCTTGATAAGGTAACCATGACCAATCTTGTAAATATTGTTAATCTCTGTTCGATGATGGTAGCCTTTTGCTCAGCTTGAGCCACAGAGAAGGCCACATGGGCAGGGTGCCAGGCTCCAATACAGGCAACCTTACACAGCCTTCTGTGGGTCTTGTGGGGCACTTTCTTTGTGTGCTAATGACTGGTCACCTCTTTGTACCCTTTGTCTTTTGTCACCCCAATAACATCAATCATCTCATCCTTTCCAAACACCTGGTTTACAGGAATCTGCTGCTCCAGTCTCTCTCAGGCCCAGTATAGCTTCTTAGCTGCAGTGCCCCATTGACTTGGATCTCCATCAAGTATACCTTTTTCTGGCACAGAGGAAGTAGACGCATCTGAGTGTGGGCAATTATATGGAAGACTTGATAGTACTTCATCATGCTCTTGAAGTTCTCCAGATGTTTCTTGCCCATGTCATCTTGGCCATTTCTTACAGTATTTGGTAAAAAAAAAAAAAAAAAAACTTCTTAAATTTGTGCCAGTTCGTATAGAAACAACATTTACGTTCATCACTGATGTGCTCAGTCTTGAAGGTCCAGAGTCCCCGTGGGGTTTCTAGGCATCCCACAATGCCAGCAATCGTCATGGGTGGGGTTTACACAATGGTTACAGCCTCTCCTACTTCTTTCTTTTTCACCTTAGATGCTGGCCTATCAACTTTCAGGATGATGTGAGTCATGCCAACCTTGTAGCCTAAAAAGGCTGTTAGGTGGTCACGCTTGGAAGGGTCATCCTTGGGGAAGCTCTTCACTTTATCATGATGCAAGCTATTTTACTTCCCAAGCAAGAAGCCCAAGGACCCATGCCTGGGGGCAGATAATTTCCTGTGTGACATTTCACAGTCACATGCCACTGACAGAGGGCTAATCTGTATGTTTGAACCCAGTATTCTGTTTTGTTTGTTTGTTTGTTTGTTTTTAAATTGGTACCCCAGAGTTTGGTGAATATGTGTTTAAGATAGTAGTTAATCTTCTTGATCAACTGTTACCTTGATTAGAATGAAGTCTTCATCTTATCTCTTCTAAGTTTTAGTTTGAAGTTTATTTTGTCAGGTCTTAAGAGAACATTACTTGTTTGCTTCCTATTACATCTAAGAGGAGTACTTTTTCCATCCTTTTACTGTAAGGCTACAATGCTCTTTTTAGACAACATATGGATGCATTTTGTTTCTGCTGTTGTTGTTTGATTTTGTTGTTGTTGTTGTTTGTTTGTTGTTTAGTTTTGATTTTGGTTTTTTGAGAGCATTTTGTTTCTTGATCCATTCAGTCAGTCCATGTCTTTTGATAGGAGAACTGAGTTCATTGATATTTAAATTTATTATTGAACTGTGGGTGTTAATTTTCGTCATCATGCTGTTGAATTTCGGTGTTGTTTATTTTCTCAGGGATATTTTATATTTCAGTAAGTATGACTTAGTATTTCTTTCAACAACCTTTCTGGTGTGTCCAGTCATCTCTTTAGAATGAAATAATTCTTGTATTTTCTTTAGTTTTGGTTTGCAGTGTATAAATATTTTAGGCTGTTTATTTTGTGGAAAATTTTTCTTCTTCCTTGATTATGGCAGATAGTTTTACTGGGCATATTAGTCTATATTAGCTGATATAGCATTTTAGGGCTTGCAAATACATTTCTCCTGAATCTTTTTACTTTCTATTTTTTCTTTGAGAAATCACCTGTTATTTATGATTATTGTTTTAAATTATGTGTCCTGGGGTTGATTTAGGTAATTCTCATTGGAGAATATTTCTACAGGGTTGGCAAGTTTTAAAGAAAAGATACTGGTTTGATATTTCAAATCATGTTTTGTTTTTTTTTGTTTTTTTTTTTCTTAAGTGTGAGACCCTGGAAGTTGGACTTCTTTATTAAGTTCTATGTCTGAGATGCATTGAGCTAATTGAGCTGGAGGAGAAGATGTTCAAGCTAGTTGTACCTAAACTTTGGAAATAGCTTTGGTGGAGTGAAATCAGAATTAGGTAGAGAGGACTGCCCTGGTGCACCAGTTGTGTTTCTTGGTCCAAGTCTAGAGTGCGCTGGTATAACTGTATGGGTAGAAAAATTGTATTTGAAATAGGGCAGGGAAAGGGGTCATCCCATGAGTTGTGCATCAGTTGGAAGAGTCGAAGGGGATTCTGAATATCATTTGTGATATAGTCATACTAGGTCATGGTATTGTGTGTGATACTAGTAATACATCTGGTGGGTTATAGAGAAGGATAAGTCAGGGATAATTACCTAGCTAGGTTATGAAAAACTAATCAGGAAACTTGGCTGAGTAAAATGGTTGGAAGGAGCACAGAATGGAAATTCTTGATAGTAAAGAGAGTATAAATGAAATTTAAAAATCATCCAAACAGTTTTACCAAAACAAGTGATTGGAGTTGGTTAAGTTTTGATACATAAAATGAGTGTATAAAAGAAAAACATGAGTTAAGTACAGAACTGAGGGTCTAATATTAAATATGACTTTGATATAGATACTTTCTCCTTGGAAATAGAGGTAATACTGAAAATATGTCTTGGAACCTAGTTAAAGGAATTCTCCTTATATGCCCATAGTTATCAAACTTTTCAGGCTGAATCAGTAGAACAAAATCTCTACCATGTTGAAGAAAAAGTTATTAACTTATACTCAATGCTGTTAGGAAATATCTTCATCATAAATTATTATGAACTAAATAGAAGGCACTGTTTCACACTATGTACTAACTGCTAGATTAAATGATTTTAAGGTACAGAGAAAATGATAATTCTCACAACATTGTTGGAAGATAAGTATAACAATATCAGTGAGAGATAGAAAATAATTTGGCCAACAGGACTTGGTTATGAAGAAAGAAAGACAGGCCTAGGAAGCATCAACTCTTAGAAAACTCTTAGTGTTTTCAACAGAGAAATTTTCAAAAACAGAATTCAGCTTCAAGAAAAAGATCATCAACCTTTGGAGTTGGTAGTAAAGTAGAAATGCCATGCAAAACTGGGCGTGTAGCACAGAGAGTACAGATGAAAAGACGATGTTCTTTCTCCCAATAGCTTGATGTTTAAATAAGAATAAAAGGTGACCCAATTATAAGTGTCCTCAAGTCAGCATAAATGATTTCTAAGAAAGGCATGACATGAAAATTCATTGGCTGATATAAAATAATCAGAAAGACTTACGATCCTTATTTCATAATCTCATACTGTATGCATGTATTGAATTCTCACTTACCCCCCCAAAACAGACAAATATCGTCTCTCAATAAATCAAATACTAATTTCAGCAATAAACATTATCAACATATAATGCTATTTTGCTTTTTAAAATCACTATTTTAAATATGCAGGATTTGACAATGTAGGATTCAGCTATTGGAAAAAAATCATAAGTAAAGATAAGGTATTTTATAATTCTAAGTGTATATTGCTTGAAATCTGGTTTGACCTATTATTAATTAAACTTGCATTTTTAGCTCTATTTTAAGTTAATATTGGATTTTTTCTGGGAAAGCACCATATAATTAGGTCACTTTGTGTTCATGTAATCTGTTTCCATAATTGTTTGAGATTTTCTTCCACTGAGGAGAGTATATCTAACTAAGATTATAACCTCTACTCTAGCCACAAATTTAAATTGTACCTAAGGATTTGGCTTGATTTGTAGAAAGCTTGCAAAGTAAACAAAAGTCATGTAGTACATTAAGGAATATGGTTTACTAAATCCAAATCCATTTTAGAAAAAATAGAACATGATAAACTTTCTCATACAATGAAATATTTGGATTCATATTGCCCCTTTAAAGTGTTACATATTCATATTATTCATGGAGTCGGTTAGTGGCTTCTTTGTCTACCTTTCTTTTCAAATATATTTACTTATCCCAAATAGAAGATGATTGTGTTCTTTATGAAAGCTTAAGGTTAGTCCATGATACTCTCAAGGAAGATTTATGATCCCACAGAGTATTTTACCACTATCATTAAAAACGAGTGCTGAAATAAAGTGATTTCAATTACACAATGAAAGCACTGTTCCATTTCAAAGGCTGGCTATAGAGGTGATCCAAGATGGCTGCGACCAGGGCACACCATATCTGAGGGGCAGAGAATTTAAAACTCCAAAATTGGTGAGTAGAGAGTAGCTGAAGCCAGAACATAGACAATGAGGCTTCCTGGGAAAGAGGGGACAACCCATGAGCTGGGACAGTTTGGATTCAGATCGCCTGTGGATGACTCCAGGGTCTTAGAGTGGTGAATAGTCAAAGTCCCTGCACTTCCACGTGCCCCAAGCACAGGCCTCTCTCCTCAACAGAGGCAGTAGTGGTTGCCCCAAGCAGAAGCCTCTGTGCTAGGTGACTGAGATGGCAGAGGCTGCTAACCCAAGTACGGGATTCCCTGCCCAGTGGCCAAACAGCAGACACCTCTGAGCTGACTGATCTCCAACATTTTCATTTGCCCCTGCAGGCCCAAATCTGAGAGTAGGGAACAGGGGGAAAGCCTGTGTTTTCAGCATAGGCCCACAAGCAAGGGACTGCACCTTTAAATGAGAACTGTCTACTCTAGGAGCCAGACATCAGATTCGTCCCACCCACAGGCCCACTGTGGGCAACATAGGGATCCTTGGCCCAGCATTATCAACAATGAAACCCCTGTTTTGCTGGTCTCCCAGGCAAATCCAGGCAAAAAATTCTGGAGCCAAGAAGGTGCAACCCAGACAGATCTGAATACCTGGAGGACAGTACTGCAGGACTGTGGGGCACTGAGACTTTTGGGGCATTTGCATGTGCATATTGCACCTGAAATGGCACCAGCACTGCTACCTGTGCTTATGATAGCTCCACCCTTCCAGGCATCTACACGTTCTAGCACCCTGTCCTTTAAGGCACACTTCCATGCCAGTCCCAAGCTTGTGCACATGTGCCTTCAACCTTCTTCCCTTAGCTACAGCTGAGGGACCAACAACCATTCTCAAACTGGTGGACCTCTCTCATCTTCCTGAAGAATAATCCAAACTCCAGAGACAGACCAACCCAGTCTGAAGTACAGCCTCCAGAAACAAACAGTGAAAGTTACAAATAAGCAGGTGGGCTAGAGATCGGCATAAGAATACATCCAACAAAAATCAGGGCACAACTGCTTCATCAGCAACCTAAAAAAATCAATAGATATGTTAATTCAAAGTCTGGCTATATTCAAAAACTTCAAAACAACTGAATGAATATTTTAAATTCTTTTATTGTTTCTTATAAACAAATACTGCATATGATGGAAAAAATAAACCCCAAGCTGATTCCTTTCTTTTCCCCGTGGCTCTGCTGATAAACTGCATAAACAAAAATTTCCAAAAACTTTTCATTTGCTACAAGTTGTTTGTTTGCTTTTATTGCTTATGGGGTTGTTTTTAAACTTGTTTGGTTTGAGAAGTTGACCACATGACCCACGTATCTATAGCCCCAAGCCCTTTATATAGGTTATGTACTGTTTTCCTAATATGATAGGTTTATTTAGAAATGTTTGTTTTTTTCGCTGAAAGGATGTGACTTAGGGTAAAATATAGAAAAGTTTATTGAGAATGTAGGCCTCTGAGAAATGTAGAAGATTGACACCAATTTTCAGATTTATTTACAGTCAATTATTTGATAAATAAAATGTTTTCATCTTAGTTCAGTGTTAAAACTGTCATCTGTAACAGTAAAAACTGCTTGCTTTATTCCTAGTGGGGGAAACCGTAGTTTCTAATATAATACAAAGCATTTGCCAATTATTAAATATTCATTTGACTTCCATAAAAACAGTATGTGAAAATATCCATGGTTAGCAGTATAGTATACTGGATGGAGCTGGGTAGGTATTACAGATTTCTTACAGAAATCGATCCAATTCTGTATCCATTTTATTGTCTGTAACTAGAACAACCTTTTGCCATGTAATTTGGAACTCAAATTCCAAAGGTGTTGTCTCTCCTCCTTACCTTTGATTCTGTGTTGGCCCACAATCTGAATTAGCAAGGCAAATGGGAGAAAAATAATCATCTGCTATATTCAAACCTGGATTCTACTCTTGCATAAAGCCTGGTTCTTCAGGAATAAGACACCTCATAGATCAGGTGCAAACAGTCAAGTCATCCAAGTACCTACAGAACCTAATAGATAGATAACCACAGATACATGAACAAAATCAGTTGAGATCAATCCAAATTCTTAAATCATGAGCTCAATATATTGTCATTTGATAGTCCTAATTTCAGGGGTGGTTTACTATGCCACAAAATTATTTAGTGAGTAGAAATCCAGGGGAGATATGCTGTCAATAGTCTCACTCTTGTGGAGATTTTCTATTTCTACTTCTTATTCTTCTTTTCCTCCAGAGAACAAGCCACACTATCCTGATTGATGAAAGGCTGACATTCAGTGTCCCATATTTTCTAGCATTGAGATTAAGAAAGTAAAACGTGGTTGACTTGCTATTGTACTCTCCAAAAATCTACAATTTGGAAACTCCTTCTGTATTCTATGTTTACTACTGTTTTAGGACAGTTACTTGTGTGTTTGTAGATAAAGTAATGGGTCCACAACTGACCCTCACTATCGTGTCATTGAAGTATACAGAATAAGACTATTTTTCTTTCCAGCATCTAAAACCATCCTACAGAACAAAACAAATCTACATTCAGAATGGAAGTAGAAATAATGACTGAGTTTTAACACATTTCCCAGCACATGTCAACAATTCAATATCGTCTAATAGAACCCCAAAAATAAATGGGATGAGATTTAGCACTTCCTCCTCAGCAAATTTCAACTGCTGGAAATATTCAGCTGAAGTGCATAATGAAATACAATTTATCTTTTAGAGTTTCTACATTAAAATACTACTCTGATTCCCTGGCTTATGGGATTACTATGACTGGAAAACCCTAAGTTTTATATTCATTTTTTTCTATAAACTGTATAAATAAGATCAACACATAAACTTCTATTCACTCCATTTTATCCTCTTTACAGATATGAAAATATACTTTCATATATGGTGGCAGAATTCCATTTCCACTTCTACTTCTGACTAAATCTAGGTTTGTTTTTTTTCCCAACTAGTAAACAAGTAGAGCTAGGTGTAGTGGCCCATGTACTGTAAGGGTGGGCTGAGGCAGGAGGATCACCAGGAATTTCAGGTTAGTCTAGGTTACATAATAAAGCTGACAATAGCTTAAGGCAAATGAATGAGGCCTTGCCTCAAAAATACAAATGGAAAGAGAAAGGAGAGGGATGGAGAAGAAGAGGGAGTGGTAAAAAGAGGATATAGAAACAAAACTTACTGTGTGATTTTTATACAGACACATGTGTATGTATATACACACACAAACATTTGTCTTTTGGAAAGTACCTCAGCAAACAAGAAAAATCCTTTCACTTAGAATGACTATTAAAAATAACAAATCTTGGAGAGGATGTAAAGAGAATAATGTGCATTATTGATAAGAATGTCAACTCGTACAGACATTGTGGAAAATAGTGTAGAGACGCCTCAAAAAAATATGAAAAAAGCATTGCTGCACTAGCCAGCAATTCCATCACTGGATATGCATCCAGAAGAAATGAAATCAGTATGTGGAACAGACATTTTCCCCCCATGTTTGTTGAAGTACTATTCTCAAATGCCAAGAAATGGAAGCTACTAAAGTGTGCATCTAATATGAAAGTGCATATTAGTGCATAAAGATGATGCACTAATAAAGATAATGTGGTAAATATGGGTAATGAATACTCTTCAGCCACATAAAGAATAACATTGTCACTGTGTCAAAAGATATAGAACTGAAGATTCTATTAGTCTTTTGTTTTTCTATTAGTAACGTAAGACATGTTCATAGAGATAAGTAACATATGATTTCACTCAAACATTAAGTCTTAAAAAGTCAAACTCTTAGAAAAATAATAGAATGGAAGGCAAAGGCTAGCATGAGGGCATCAGAAAGATGTTCATCAAAGGACAAAAATACCAAATAAATGGGATGTATCAGTTCAAGAAAACTACTGTATATCATATTGCTAATAATGATACATTGTATTACAGAAACTGAAGGATTATTGTGGTACTACATTTTAAAAACTCACAAGAGAAATAAAATGTCATTATAATACGGTAATCTACCAAAATAATATCATTCTTTATAAAACTATAAAATAGAAAGCATATGAAATTTTATATATACATGTGTACATGCTTGAACACACATACGTGCACACACATATAGAATTATCAAAAATCATCTTGATCAAAAATAACAAACCGAGAGATGCTATAATAGCAGGCTTCAAAATATTATACAAATCAGTAATATTAAAACAGCATAGCATTAGAAATACTATGTAGATCAACATGTAAAATACTATAAAGAACTCAGAAAGAAACAACACATCCACAACAAACAAATTGCTATATCTAAGGTGTTAAGAGAACATACACTTGAGAAGGAACAGTCTCCTCAACAAATGACAGAAGGAAAACTAGATATTCATAAGTAAAAGAAGAAAGCAGCCTCCTTGAGAGATATTTAAAAAAAGTATTTAAAATATAGACATGATACTATAAAATCTCAAACAAATAGAAGAAAAACTTCATAACATTGGAATGGACAAGGAAATTTTTTTGAAAAGGACAGCAAAACCTAAAGCAATCATTAGACAAATGGCATTACAACAACTGCAAAGATTCCAAAAAGCAAAGGAAATATTTGATCTATGAGATGCTTATCAGAATGGCAGAGAGTATTTGGAAATTATATATCTGACACACAAGGGGTTGATATGCAAAATACACAAGGAACTGCAGAGCATTGGTGAGTAGAGGTAGAGAACAGATAAAAATTTTAATGAAAAAGAATGATATACATTTAGATTAGAAGAACAAAGTTCTTGAACTGTTAGGGTGATTATTAGGAGCAATTACATTGTGGTGTGTGTGTGTGTGTGTGTGTGTGTGTGTGTGTGTGTGTGTGATATCAAATCGTGGAAAGGTTTTTAAAGCTTGAGCTAAAATAAATTATAAATATTTGAAGATATTAATATATGCCTGACTTGATTTAAGCATTGTATAATGCACACATACATAGCTATATAATATGGTAAGCAATTAGAATACACAATTTTTATATTTTACATATCAGCTAAAAGTAAACTTTAAAAAGAAAAAGAAAATATGTTTAATACAATTAATGTGTTAATGTCATTTAGCAAGAGTAGATTGTAGAATTTTTGACCATGGTGACTTTCCAATTGCCCAGGAACTACAACTCACTACCACTACCAAATGCTGCAAAAGAATAAGATGCCACACATCACTACCCAGTGTAGTATGTACTGGGCACATTTTTTAAATTTTTCATTTATTTATTTATTTGTGTATTTAGTTATTTATTTACTACAATTTATTCACTTTGTATACCCTCTGCAAATCCCTCAATCATATCCTCCCAACCCCACTCTCCCTCCCGCTTCTGCCCCTCTGCCCTTTCCCTAGTCCCATGACAGGGAGGACCTCATCCCCTTCTATCTGACCCTAGATTATCAGGTCTCATCAAAGTTGGCTGCATCATCTTCTTCTGTGGCCAGGAAAAGCTCACCTAAAGGGAGAAGATCAAAGAGTCAGCCACTGAATTCATGTCAGAGACAGATCCTGTACCCCATACTAGGAATCTCACTTGGAAACTGAGCAACTTATGGGCTTCTCTTGAACAGGGGGTCTAGGTCTTCTCCATGCATGGTCTTTTGTTGGAATATCACTCTCTGCAGCACCCCCCACCTCCCAGGCACAGGTATTTTGTCTTTGTTGTTCTCCTTGTGGAGTTGCTGTCCCCTCCAGGACTTTATATCTTCCTCTTCTTTAATAAGGATTCTGGCACTCTTCCAAAAGTTGGTTCTGAGTCTCAGTATCTCCTTCAATACCCTGGTGGGTAAGGTCTTTCAGAGGTCCTCTGTGGAAAGCTCCTGTCCTCTTCCTCATCTCCGTCTACTTTTGATGACTATCCTGTTTGTCTTTCTGAACAAGGATTATGCATCTTCTCAATGGTCCTCCTTCTTGTTAGCTTCTGTAGTTTTGTAGATATTAGCATGTTTCTCCTTTATTATATGACTAATATACAGTTATAAGTGAGTATATACCATATGTGTATTTCTGCTTCTGAGTTAACTCACTCAGGGTGATCTTTTCTAGTTCCCTCCATTTGCCTGCAAATTTCATGATTTCCTTGGTTTTGACTGCTGAGTAGTTTCTACTGTATAAATGTACTTCACTTTTTGTATCCATTCCTCCATTGAAGGGTATCTAGATTGTTTCTAGATCTTGGTGATTACAAATAAAGCTACTATGAACATAGTTCAGCAAATGTCTTATTGAATGGTGGGGCATATTTTGGGTGTATGGCTAGGAGTAGTATAGCTGGATCTTGGAGTAACAATATTCCTAATTTTCTGAGAAAGTGCTAGATTGATTTCCAAAGCGGTTTTACATGTTTACATTCCCACCAGCGATAGAGGAAGGTCACACAAGGTACTTTATGTTATTTGTGGCTTTTGCGAAGGGTGTAGTTTCCCTAACTTCCTTCTCAGCCCTTTTGTCTTTTGTGTAAAGGAGGGCTACTGATTTTTGCTCAAGACCTTTATCAGTTTGTTAGATTGGAGTTTTGTTAGTTTTTCTTCTAGTATTTTCTGCAAGGCTGGGTTGCTCTGTAGACATTATTTATGTTTAGCTTTGTCTTGGAATATTTTGTCTTCTCTATCTATGTTGATTGTAGACCTAGAAGAATCTCACCAGACTTCTCAACAGAAATTTGAAAGCCAGAAGAGCTTGGGTAGATGTCATGTAGACACAGATGTCAATGCAGACTACATATCTAGCAAAAAAGTAATTTTTTTAAGCTTAGTGTTCTGCTTTTATTTAGTTTATTTTTTTAATTTCTAATTTACTTGTTTATTTTTGGGAATATCTTACATGTTCACTATGTATTTTAATCATGTCTAACTCCTAACTCTCCCCATCCAATTCTTATGAAATTCCCTTCCTAACATCATGTATTTAAAAATGATTGAAAGAATCCAGTGAGTCTTATTAAGTGTTGCTTATATCATATATCCATGGTTGTGGAGTCATCCATAGGGAACATGAGTACTCTACCAGTAGACACTCCACAAAAAAAGTGAGTTTTTCTTCCCCATCAGCTTTCAGCTGCCAATAGTTCCTCTGTTAGGGTTGAAGGCTGTGTACCCCTCTCACATCCATGCTGAATGTTGACTGACTTGATCTTGTATAGTTCCTGTTCAGGCCAACACAGTTGTTGAAAGCTCTTTAGTAAAATAGCCCTATTTTATATAGAAGACAGTGTTTCACAGCACTGTACCCTGACCTGTAGCTCTTAAAATATTTCAGTTCTGCAATATTTTCTAAGCCTTTGAAAAGACAAGGGGTGTGATATATGTGTTACATTTAGGGTTGAACATATTCTCAGATAATAAATGTTAAGTTTTCTCATTATTAATAAATGATGTAATAAAATATGCTAACCATCTCAGTTTAGTCCGTATCATATTTTACATTGAAATTGTAATTTTTACTTTACATGAAATAAAATAGAAATAAATTATCCATTTATTCCTGTATTATTACCACCACATTTCTTTCTCTAAGATTCTCTTTTTTCCATTGTCTTTAGATTTATGTATTAACCTTGATTTTTTTCTCTATCACAAATATTTAAGCTACAAATTCTTTCTAAATGTTTATCTATATGTCACATGACTTAATGCATTTTATTATAGTTAATTTCTCTGTGTTTGACGTGGTTTGTAAATCTTTCAATGAATTGCTTAGAAGGATGTTTAAAATTTGAAGTTCATGAAGTAAACTATAATTTTTATTAGTACTAATGGCATTGTGGTTAGTCTTGCTTTATAGATTAGTAGATATATTTTAATTGTATTCTGGAAAACTATATACTGCAATTTTTGAATGTATGATTTTAAGTGCATCTATCTATCTATTAAAAGTAATATAATAGAAAAATATTCAAGTTTATAGTCATTTCTTGCTTAATCTATTATTAAAATTTGTATTTATCATGATCTTTGAAGATTTCATTACTTTTTACTTACTTTTGCTGTATCTCTTATACAATTTACAGATGTTTTCTATTAACTGAAAATTAAAATTTGATATACTTTCCTAATGAAATGACTGTTTTGTTTGTATGCGTAAGTTTTCTTATCTGATAAGGTTTTCTTCTCTCCAACTCTTTTATCTTACACTAATATACATACTGTAGTATTTTGCTTTATATTTATTTTATGATATGTCAAGGTATAAAAGGATTTTAAAATAGGTGCTCTTTGAAGGCCTCATTTTGAGGTAAGTTTGGAGTTAAATTCTAAATAAGACCAAGATAGAAGCAATGTGTTTATGTGGGCAAAAGGAATTTCATATAGAGGAAACTTACTTAAATATGAACATATATTTTGTATGCTGGCAAACCAGCAAAGAAGCCAGGGTAGCAACAGAGGGATGAATACGGAAAGAATACCAGTGTTGAAATCAGAGAAGAAAGGGAGCTACATCAGTCAGAGTTTATGTAAGGATTCATAAGCTATAAGAGAACTGAGGACTAATTGTAATGGGAAAACTAACTGGATGATTCTGAACATGGGAGACATCATTTGACAGTGCCATGTTTACAAAAGTCTATAGGTCCACAGTGAAGTTCTTGGATGAAGGGTAGAAATAAAGAAAATATTTGGGAGAGTTTTGCAATGATTTTGATATAATATAATGGTAGCCATGACTAGCATAAAAACAATACAGAAAAACAATGGTTAATTTGGGGTATGTTTTGAAATGTAGGCCAGGCTGGAATTGTTGAAATATGAAAGAAAGAAATCAAATAAAAATGGGGTTCTTATCTAATACAAACAATGAATGCTTGCTATTTATTTTTACAAAACACAGATGACCTTGTGAACAGAGTTGCTCTATATAAGGTAAAATCAGATTCTGCTTTATAACCTGCTAAGTTTAAGGTGTTTTTTAGTCATCAAAAGGGAGATGTCTGGTTGAGACTGGAGTCAAGTGTAAAGGAGCAAGCTAATGATGTGAAAATCATCACATACATAGACACTCTTTAAAACTGAACAGTGATGAGAACACCTAGGAAGTGAGTAATGATAGAGAAAAGGAAAGATCTAAGGATGGAACCCTAGGGCACTTTGTTGTTTAAAAGTGGAAAGATGAAAAGAACACAAACCAAAGTTAAAGAGAGCCATGTCCTGAAGGTCAAAGAGAAGAAGCGATTTAAGAAGGATAAAGTCATTGCATCTGAACAGTGATGATAGGTAAGGTAAGATTAAAACTAAGAATGTTTTCACTACCACGCTGGCAATACAAAAGTCACTTAGGGAACATGAACAAAGTTATTAAAGAAGAGTGCTGAGCAATGACTGTCTCACTGAAGTATGTTCAAGTGAGACTGGAGAGAGAAAGGAGGAATAGTAAGAAGAGAAAATTCAAGGTGGTTCTGTAAAGAATAGGTAAATGGAAAGATTATATGAAAGGGGAAGAATGCTTCTTCGATTCTTTACAGCATGTTATGCTACTGGTGCGAGAATTACCTTGCAGAATATTATAATTCAAGTTACAAGTCAGAGATCATTAAATTCTTTCCATAAAATGCTATAAATTTTTTCCATAAAAGGTTAATTCTTAATATTTGAGCTCTGTAATATATATGCTTTCCCTCTATCATTGTTACCTGCTAAAGTAGCCATAATGAATATGTACATAAAGGAGCATGGCTGGATTCAAATATCTATTTTCAAAAATAGAAGCTGGCTGGATTTAGTCATAGATTTCAATCATTGCTCTATTTAATAAATACTTTATGGATTTTAATAAATTCATCTTAAAAATAGTAAGTCGTGAAGTATATGATAATTTTTGATGGAACACAATGTGTACTTTAAGATTACAGATTAACAAGAAATCCCTAGGTCTGAATCACATTGCTTTCTACTTTGTCCCTTTGTGTTCAATTCTCATCAGTAGTTAGCTCAGTAAACAAAAATATTTTTCTTAACAGAAAAATCTATTTAGGCTAAAATTGTCATTATAGAAAAAGAAACACTATAAAGTATACAAGGGTAATAGCCCTAATAAAACATCCCAAGATATTACCCATTCTTATTTGAACTATATAGTATATAAAGTAGTGATCAAATTTACAAAGTAATAAATAAAATTAATCTATATAGTAAACACAGAACATCCATAATACATTTTTTCACACATTCCACAATAAGAAGGGTATCTGATCAAGTAGCATCCATTTGGAGACGAGTGGGCTAGGATGGCATGAAATCAAAAACTATCTTCCATAATGAATATGTGAAGGTTCCATGTTAAGTTAATCAGAGAGAAAAACAGTTTGGTATAGGCATTAAAGAAGGCTTCAAATACTTTGATAACTAAGTTTATATCAGGAAAGATAGAAAGCCATTTAGTTATAGGGTATATATTTTCTGAACAATACAGTACCTATTATTAATGCTTCCAAATGAGTTTTTAAGTTCCCAACAGGTAAGGAAGCAGAGACTTTACTCTTAACACTTATACATTTATTCTCTCCTCAGTAAAATAGAAACTACATCTATAGCCCACCTCTTGGAAAATTTGCCAATAGATGTTCAATAACCTCCTTCAAGCCTTTAAAGTACTCTAGTATATGAGACAGGCACTCTTATCAGTGAACTTTATTCTCTTTATCTCTCTGTCTTAGCAAGGTCCTCTATATCCTAGGCTGGTTCTGATTTGACATATTGCTAAGGATCACATTGAACCCCTGAATCTACTTTCCGTACTTCCCAGGCACAGAGATTACAATGACATGCCATCATGCCTGGCTTTTGGCTGGGCTATGGATCAAACTTAGGGCTCTGTGCATTCAAGGTAGGCACTCTCCCAGTGGAGCTATGTGCCTAGTCCTTATTTGCTTTTGTTCTGTTTATTTGCTTTGAGATAAGTTCTGATGTTGTAGCCCATCTGGCCTCTCACTTCTAAGCCATATCCACAGCCTCCCAAGTGCTGGTGTTGTGAGTGGAAGTTCCTGGCCTGCTCTCTTCTTGCTATTAGCTTAATTTTCAGATTTATTTGTATTTTGCATGTGTGAGTGCTTTGGCTGAAAACAACAAAGTGGGGAGGAAAGGTATATTTTGGCTCCATTTCAGAGGAAATATTTCAATATTCTGCTGTGACCTGTGATGAGACAGACACTCATGGTGGAAGGAAGTGCCCCACTTCCTTCCTACCAGGAAGCGAAGAGAAAGAGGTGGGAAGACAAAGAGAGAGAAAGAAAATATTCTTTTCAAGTGCAGGTCTTCAATGACCCACTTCCTGCAAGTAGGCCTTGCCTCCTGAAGCTTTCCCCAGCACCAAGTAGCTCCTTAAGCTACAAATCTGGCCACAATTTCCCCAGTACTATAAATTATACATTACACACACACACACACACACACACACACACACACACACACTATATATATATATATATATATATATATATATATATATATTACATATGAGTAATAATAACTGTCCTCACAGGCTCTGTTAAAGCCAAGTAACTTAATATACATAACCTACATAAGATCATTAAATGGTCAAGGAGCTTATTAAACCATGTGGTCCCTGAGTCTGCTGAGAGCCAATTTCCTAGAACCACAATTGCTGCAAAACAGGGTGGAACAAGTGTACAAAGAAAGCTTCAGGAGCAAGCAAAGGTGGATGAGAACAAGCAGCTTACATGGGTTGGCCAGCCCTTCTTGGACATGGAAAACTGACATGATGGTCCTTTATTAATGAGATGAACAGCTCAGATGCAAGGTGAATGATGGCAGTCACCTAGCAATCCTTGCTGTGGCTGGTGGGGCAGTTCAGCTGGCCTTCCCTACCTCACTCCTCCCCCCATCTGAATCATCTGAGTACTCTATCCTCATGTGAAGGGTACCTTTTGTAGTTTATTTTTCCTTTTGAGGCAAATTCTTCCATAACCCAGGCTAATTTAAAACACCCTAGGTAGACAAAGATAACCATGAACACTTAATCCTTCCGCCTGCATCTCCCAAGGGCTGAGATTACAGGTCTGCACTCTCACACTTGGTTCATACAGTGCTGGGGATCAATCTCAGGCTATCATTGATACCAAGAACTCTATAGATAAGCCTACATTCCTGGGGTGTCTTTGTCAGATATTTTATTACAGTAACAAGAAAAGTAACCAATAACAAAACAAAACAAAACAAACAAACAAACAAAAACCACTTTGGCTGGAGAGATATATCATCATTAACAGCACTGGCTTCTCTTCCAGAGGAGACCTGTTTAATTTCCAGGACACACATGGCATCTCACAACTGTCTGTAACTCTAGTTCCAGGGGTTCTGACACCCTCACACAGACATGCATATAGACCAAACACCAACGCACATAAAATTAAAAAATGAATTTAAAAAAATTTAAAAACCCACATATTTTCATTAACAAAAATCAAAAATAAGTAATAAATAAATAAACCCCATTTTTAATTAGATTATTTGGTTTGTTGGTGTCTAATTTCATGAGTTCTAAGTATAATTTGGATAATAGCCTTCTATCAGACATAGGGTTATTGAAGATCTTTTCCCATTCTTAAGGGTGTCATTTTGTTTCCATTGAAAAGCTTACAGAACCTTTTCAGTTTCATGAGGTTACATTTATTAATTGTAGATCTTAGAGCCTGAGCTCTTGGAGTTCTGTTCAGGAAATTTTCTCCTGTGCCAATGAGTTCAAGGCTTTTCTCCACTTTTCATCCAACAGATTTAGTGTGTTTGGTTTTATGTTGATATCTTTTACCCATTTGGACTTTAATTTTATGCAAAGTGATAGATATGGGTCTATTTGCATTTTTCTACATGTGGACATATAGTTAGACCAGCACCATTTGTTGAAGATGCTATCTTTTTTCCATTGTATGGTTTTGGCAACTTTGTCAAAAATCAGGTGTCCGGAGGTATATGGGTTTATTTCTGGGTTTTCAATTTGATTCCATTGATCCACCATTCTGTTTCCATGCCAGTACCATGCAGTTTTTAGTATTATTGCTCCACAGTACAGCTTGAGATCAGGGCCAGATGAGGTACAGAACAAAGGAGAGAATTCTCAATAGAAGAATATCAAAAAGCAGAGATAAAATTAAAGAAATGTTCAACATCCTTAGTCATCAGGGAAATGTAAATCAAAGCAACTCTCAGATTACATCTCGCATGGATCAAGGAACAATATATGCTGGAGAGGATGTGGAAAAGGGGGAACCCTCCTCCATTGCTGGTGGGAGTGCAAACTTGTACAACCACCATTGAAATCAATCTGGTGCTTTCTAAAAAAATTGAAAATAGCACTACCTCAAGATCCAGCTATTCCACTCCTGGGTGTATACCCAAAAGATGCCCCACCATTCAATAAGGACATTTGCTGAACTATGTTCATAGTAGCTTTATTTGTAATCGCCAGGATCCAGAAACAACCTGGATGTCCCTCAACACAGGAATGGATACAGAAATTGTGGCACATTTACAGAATGGAATACTAATCTGCTATTAAAAACAAGGAAATCATGAAATTTGGGGCCAAGTGGATGGATCTAGAAAAGATCATCCTGAGGGAGGTAACACAGAAACAGAAAAAAAAAGGTATGGTATATACTCACTTTTAAGTGTATATTAGCAGCATAATATAGGATAGCCATACTAAAATCTACAGACCTAAAGAAGCTAAACACTGAAGAGGACCCTAGAGAGGATGCTTAAATCTCACTCAGAATGGCAGAGGATAGACACCAGAAGCGGTGGAAGACAAACAGGATGGAAGCCTACTATAGAGAGTCCTCTGATTGGCTCCATCCAACAGAGGATTGAAGCAGATACTGAGAATCACAGCCAAACTTTGGGTAGAGAGAAGGGAGTCATATGGAAGAAGAGCAGGATGAGAATAGAAGAACATGGAGAAGACAGGATCCCCACAAACAGACCAACAAAGCTAAAAATTCTGAACCCAGGGGGTCTTGAAGAGACTGATGCACCAACCAAGGACCATACACAAAGAGGACCTAGATCCCCCTGCTCAGATGTAGATTATTGGCATCTTAGTCTCCATGTGGGTCTGGGGCTGCCTCTGTCATGAACTCAGTTGTCTACTCTTTGATTACTAGCCCCTGATGATATGGCCTTAGGGGATCCAGGCAGTCCTGATGAGACTCTACAAGCTATGGGAAGATGGCAAAGGAGAAGAACTTCCTCTTTCAGTGGACTAGAGGTAGGGGATTGGGGGAAGAGGGAGGGAGGGTGGTATTGGGAGGAGTTGAGGGATGGGGTTTCAATCAGGATATATAATGAATAAATTGTAAAAAATAAATAAATAAAATGGAAAATTACTAAAAATAAAGAACTATAATAAGATTAAGATAGATTTAGGAAGAGACCAAAAAGCAATTGAAGGAAAACTTAATCCTCTTCTATCATGACACTGTTCTGCCAACTTCATACACCTTTCTGGAACACTCCACAGACTGTCTGAGCTGAATTGTCAAATATACTGTTCAGTCATGCAACCACCAAGCCATCATTTTTCCAACTCATTAGACCACATTATTAGAGCCATTGCAACTGCAGCTCTTATAGCTCAGGGCATAAATATGTCTAGTGTAACTTTGGGCAGCTTAGAGTGGATATTTTTTTATTTGATCCCATTTCATTTTATTATTTTAATTTTATTTAACAAGACTGTTAAGAGGAATATCTTGTCAAGTATTAGACTGCCTTGACATACATTTTCTCACCCAGCTGTTTCTGAGAGCAAAAGAAAAAACAGGTCATGCCTGGGGTGGCTCTCAAATGATCTGTCAAGACTGGAAAATGCCCAGCTTTGACAGTTCCACCATCACAGAACAGTGAAGACCCCTTGTACCAGGTTTCACACTTTTTTGAGATAATTTTTCTGGCCATTTCATTTTAAAGATGAATTTTCTAACATAATGGTTCTCAACCTTCCTAATACTGAGACCCTCTAATACAGTTCCTCATGGTGTGGTGACCCCCAACCATAAAATTATTTTTTGTTTCTAGTTCATAACTGTAATTTTGCTACTGCTATGACTGATAATGTAAATTTCTCATATGCAAGATATCTGATATGTGACTCCAGTGAAAGTTTTGTTCAACCTCAAAGGGCTCAAGACCCACAGGTTGAGAACCACTGTTCTATTAAGATGCATTTCTAAGGTCTTGCTCTTTCTTAAGTGTCCATTTTTTTACCATTATTGCTTTGCTGTTACAATCACACAAGATAAAATCCAACTATATTTGTTTACATGCCTTCAACTGTTCGTTTTTCAGGTGTACAATTATAAAGCTATACTGATGACATGATTGCACCTAACAACTATGCTTCCTTTTACTATCGATAAAGTTCTTTCATGTACATTAATACATAGAAAATACAAACGGTAGATAATTCAGTAAATTTCATTTTTAAAAAACCATATTTAATTTTAGAAGCTCCACAATCAAAATAGTTTAAGGTATAGGAGGAACTTTGTGCTGCCCATCATTGTAATTCACATTAAGTTAAATGACAAATGAAAGTTGACAGATTTTAAGTAATTTTCATGTTTACACATTTTTAGCGATATGAATTTCCTAGGACTATTGTAATGCAGTAGTGTGAACTAGTTGACATTAAACAATAATATCAAATAATTGAAACTATAATTTAAACCTGTACACCACCTTATCAAGCAATGACAATGAACGTATTGGCTCTTTTAATCCTCTTGTCATCAGTCTTATTCTTCACAAAACTACTTCATGAGTTTGCCTTAAGGGTTCAAGAAATCTCAGAAAATGCTTTTCTTTTTCTTTTGCTCTGGTCATCTAATCCTGTGTAGATACCTGGGTGGGTAACCGTGAAGCTTTTAAGAATGCCATTCTCTGTTATACAGTGATGTATACTGTTGATTGCTGCTAATTCCCTATCTAGTCTCAGTTGGGGATAGCACTGATGAGACTAGAGCTCAGTATCCACTTGAAGATGGAGGTTCCAAAACTTCTACATTACAAAATGTCCATGGGTTACTATTGCTAACGTCACCCTTGCTTTCAGTGACAAATGAATTCAGAGAGCTCATCAGCCTGTATCTCTTCCTCCTATGCTCAAGTAAACAACAGTTATATCACCAATAAAATGTATGCTTGACTATGTAAGCCAATTGAAGTCCCTCTCTGTATGAAATAACCCACTTCTTTCCTGTCTGAGAATAAACTTCTGTTTTCTTATTGATGAAACTATCACTTTTCATAAAGATGTGATCTCAGAAACCAAGAACAAATCTATTTTGAGGAGATTTTCACTAAAAGTTAACTGCATAATATGCACCTTTGTCCTCCCTCCCCCCCAAAAAATAGATCTATGTTAAATAGAACTATGTTAATGTTCCCATCAATAAATATTTTTCAAACTTCCATTACAGTAAAAGCTAGTCAATGAAATGTAGGCCCAAGTATCTCACAAATCTCTCAAGAAGTCACTGTATTGATTCTTGATTCAAGGTCTTCTCTTTCTTAGCTGGAACATATGGCTGGAGCGATTGCAAGCATATTACCACAATCCAGTGAGATTTTTTGTTATTAACTTGACACAAGGCCAGGGTCTTATAAGAAGAGAGAACTTCAACTGAGAAAAGGCCTCCACTATATTTGCATGTAAGCAAGACAGTGTGGCATTTTCTTGATTAATTCTGATTCGGGAGAGCCTAGGCCACCCCTGTTCAGGGGGTTCTGGGTTACATAAGAAAGCAGTCTGAGTAAGCCATGGGAAGCAAGCCAGTAAGCAGCACCCCTCCATGGCCTCTATTTCTGTTCAAGACTCCAGATTTCTGCTCAGTTTGAGTTCTGGCCTTGGCTTCCCTCAGGGGTTTGTGATTCAGGATTTGAAAGCCAAATAAACCCTTTCATCCCCAAGTTGCTTTTGGTCATGATGTTTAACCAGAGCAATAGAAAACAAAATAAGACATAGAATCTTGAATTGACCTTGATGATAATAGCTTAGCCCCAAACTAAAGAAGGCAGAGTTAGAAAGCAGTCAAATGATAAAACATACTGGCAACAATGTGGAGCGAGAACACCCCTCCACTGCTGGTGGAGTGCAAACAGAAAAACTTTGGAAATCAATCTGGCAGTTTCTCAGAAAATTGGGAATAGCTCTACCTCAAGAACCTAGATGTTCCTCAACTAAAGAATGGATAAAGAAAATAGGGTACATTTACACAGTGGAATAGTACTCAGCTATTAAAAACAAGGATATCATGAAATTTTCAGGAAAATACACAAACCTAGAAAATAACCATCCTGAATGAGGTAACCCAGACTCTGAAAGACATGCATGGTGTATACTTATTTATAACTGGATATTAGCCATAAAGTACAGGATAATTATGCTACAATCTACAGACCTAAAGAAGCTAATCAACAAGGAGGAGTCAAGGGAAGGTGCTTGAATATCTCTCAGAAGGGGAAATAAAATGGTAGATAACGAGAGGGAACTGGGTGGGAGAGGGTTGGGGAGGGGTAAAGGGATAGAAATCAGGTGTTGGGGAGCAGGGGTCAGGGAGGGCTGGGAGAGAGAATTGAAACCAGTGGGGGCAACTTTGGGAAGGACAGAGGCTCCTTAGAGTCTACGGGAGTGCTTTAACTGAGACTCCTAGCACCCTTTATAGCCAGGCAAGACTTGAAATGGAGTTAGAGGACACTATTCCACCCACAAAACCTTTGACCCAAAATTTGTCTTGCCTCCAAGAAGTGTAAGGATAAAGATGAAGCAGAGATTGAGGGAATGGCCAGACAATGAGTGGCCCAGCTTGAAAATCACCCCATGGAGAGAGCCTACCCCTGACACTATTAATGATATTCTGCTATATGTTTGCACACCGGAGCTTAGCATAACAATCTTCTGAAAGGATTCACCAAGCATCTGATGTAAACAGATACAGAGACCCACAGTCAATCAATAGGCAAAGCTTGGGGAGTTTTGTAGAAGACTGGGAGGAGGGAGTGAGAGAGGAAGAGGGGTCAAGAACACCATGAGAAGAGCTACAGAGGAAACTAACCTAGACACATGGAGGCTTAAAAAGAGCATGTGTGGCCTGAACCTAGGCACCCTACAGCAGATGCACAGCTTGTTCTTCATGTGGGTCTCCTAACAATTGGAGTAGGGCCTATATATGACTCTCTTGCCTGATTTTAGATACTTTACCCTTAGCTGTGATGCCTCAGTGGGAGAGGAACTGCTTACTCTTACTGCAACTTGATTGCAAGGGTGGGTTAGTACCTTTCTCTGGGGAGAATGAGAGAAGGAATGGGGAAAAGGGATGTGAGGGTGGGACTGAGAAGAAAGAAGAGAGGGGTATGTGATCAGGGTGTAAAGTGATTGAGTAAATTAATTAATTAATGAAAAAAGCTAAAAATAGAACCACTATATAATAAAAAAAGAAGATTGTGTTCCTCAGTGCTAAAATTCTTTCGAAGCTCTAAGGTTCAGTAGCAATATTTCCATCCTGCTTTCAGGACATTAGTAAATCTGTCTTAAATTTCTTTTTTTATGTAAAAACTAGTTTACCTTACAATATATAAATATTAATGTAATTTTTATTTATTACAATTTATTGACATAGCTATAGTCCCCACCATTGTCCCCTCCCAATCCTGCCCCCATCTCACTTCCTCATCTCCTCCCATGCCCCTCCTCAAGTCCACTGATAGTGGAGGTCCTCCTCCCATTTCATCTGACCCTAGCCTATCAGGTCTCATCAGGACTGGATGCATTGTCTCCCTCTGTGTCCTGGTAAGGCTGCTCCCCCTTCAGGGGGAGGTAATCAAAGAGCCAGCCACTGAGTTCATGTCAGAGACAGTCTGTGTTCCCCTTACTAGGGAACCCACTTGGAGAGTGAGCTGCCATGGGCTACATCTGTGCAGAAGTTCTAGATTATCTCCATGAATGGCATTTGGTTGGAGTATCAGTCTAAGAAAAGACCCCTGGGCCCAGATTTTTTGGTTCTGCTCTTCTCTTTCTGCCCCTTCCAGGTCATTCTATCTTTCCATTCTTTCATAAGATTCCCTGCACTCTGCCCAAAGTTTTGGCTATGCATCTCAGCATCTCCTTTAGTACCATGCTGGGTAAAGTCTTTCAGAGGCCCTCTGTGGTAGGCTCCTGTCTTGTTCCTTGATTTCACCTTCTTCCGATGTCTATCCCTTTTCCTTTCTGAATGAGGATTGATCATCTTACCAGGGTCCTCCTTCTTACTTAAGCTTCTTTTGGTATACAGATTTTGGTATGTTTATATAATATTATATGTCTAATATCCACTTACAAGTGAGTATATAATATGTGTGTCTTTCTGCTTCTGGGATACCTCACTCAGGATGATCTTTTGTAGTTCACAGCATTTGCTTGCAAATTTCATGATTTCCTTGTTTTTAATAGCTGAGTAGTATTTCATTGTGTAAATGTACCACAATTTCTGTATCCATTCCTCAGTTGAAGGTCATCTGGGTTGTTTCTGCATTCTTCCTATAACAGATAATGCTGCTATGAACAAGGATTTTCTGGTCTGATTTATTAGGTGTTCTGTAGGCCTCTTGTATGCTTATAGGCTTCTCCTTTAAGTTGAGCAAATTTCTTCTAAGATTTTGTTGAAAATATTTTCTGGGCCTTGGAGATGGAAATCTTCTTCTTCTTTTTTTTTATTACTATCATTCTTAAGTTTTGTCTTTTTATGTTATCTTGGAGTTCTTGGATGATTTGTGTCAAGAATTTTTTAGATTTATCATTTTCTTTTACTGATACATCAATTTCTTTTTTTGTATTTTCCACACCTGAGATTCTTTCTTCTATCTCTTGAAGTCTGTTCAGTATTCTTACCTCTCTAGTCCCTGTTTCTTCCCTAAGTGCTTTCTTCCCATGATTTTCTCTGTGTTTTTTATTTAATTTTTCCAATTCTATCTTCAAATCTTGAACGATTTTTTTATTTACTTCACCTGTCTGACTATATTTTTCTGTTTTTTTCTTCATTTCCTTCACCTGTTTGTTTGAACATTTCTGTTTCTTTTATTTCTTTCAGTGACTTAATTATTTCCTATTTGAAGGCCACAAACTATTTGATTACATCTACCTTTATTTCTTTACGGATGGCATAATCTGTTTGTCTTTATCTTTCTCTAATTCTTTACACATTTTATTTGTTTCCTATATTATTCTCTTCATAAGCATAGATGTAAGGTCATCTTCTTGGATTTCACTTATGATAGGGTGTCCAGGGCTACTTGCCCCTGGATAACTGGGTTCTGGAGATGGCATGTTATTGTGGCTTTTGTTGGTTGTACTTTCACACTGGCCTCTACCCATCTTGCTGTCTCAGGTTTGGATGTTAGTTTCTGGTGCCTGCTGGAATCCTGGGGTGGGAAGAATCACCTTGGCAAGAAGATGGTTGTTTCTGATGGAGGCCTACTCAGCTTTTTTGTGTATGGTCACCGAATGGCTGGTGCTTCTCAGGAATTGCCACAGCTCACCTCAGGCACATGGACCTGTGTGGTAACTGTGGTCGTTGGTAGTAAAGGGGGCTCTACTCTCACCAGAAGTCCTGAAGACAGCTGCCCTGCTGCTGGGTTTCTTGCTCTGAACTTAGTGAGCTGATGCTTCTATTCTTACATTTTGTTTGCTGGATGCAGCCCTCTTGAAGAAACAGGGAGCCCTGCAATTTGGTCAGTTTAACTAGGGAGACAGGTTGCACTTCGGTGCAGATTCTAGGGCTGATCCCATGCTTCTGTAGGTCTGAGATTGGAGCTCTGTGTCTCAGTATCCAAGAAGTAATCAATGGGAGGTGAGCACAGCACTCATGAAGGCAGCCTGAGGCTAGAGACTGGAGCCAGCAGGAGCCCAGAAACTTTTCCGAAGCTGTGTGTCCTGAGGTGGAACCTGATGCTTCCCCACCATAGGGTTTCCTCCCGACAGGGAAACCGCCCAGTCTGTGGTGTTTTGGAGTCCACAATTCAGTCTGGGACGATGAGTAGAGCACACAGGCATAAGCAAGTGGCTCTGCACTGGAGACTGGGTACCTGCAGGAACCCGGGAACTTTTCCCTAGAACTTTTCGAGGGTGGCGAGAATTCGGCTGAGTGTCCTGAGGCCAGACCTGCTGTTTCCTTCACCATGAGGTTTCCTCCCTACAGGAAAACCCAGTCTCTGATGTCCTGGGGCCCACAGTTCTGTCTGGGACATTGAGTCAGGCATGCAGGCAGGTCTCTGGGCTGAGAGCCTGCCAGAGTCTGGAACCTTTTTCAGGAATTGTCTGGGTGACCTGAGGTCGGTCTTAATTACTTCCTTCATCTTGGGGTTTTCTCTCACCTGGAAATCCCAGTCTCTGGTGTTGTGGGGCCCACAGTTCATTCTGGGATGTTGATCAGAACATGCTGGCATGTGGCTCTTGGCAGGAGACTGAGGGTCTGCTGGGACCTGAAAATCTTCGGCGGTTTAGCTGGGTGACCTGAGAATGGACCCAATTACTTCCCACACCATGGGGTTTCTTCTCACCTGGGAAACACAATTGCTGGTGTTTTAAGGCCGAGAGTTTGGTCTGTTGGTGGCTGTGTAGCCACTGCTGTACTGCTCACCATACACAGTGTCCTCTCTGAGCTGCTATCTTGGATTTACAAATCCCTTACAATATATTTTGATCATGTTTTTCCTTCTCACTATTTCTTCCATATACTCCTTACCTCTATATCCATTCAAGTTTATGTTCTTTCTTTCTCCCTTCCTTTAAAACAAAACACAAAAGAAAAATCTAAACAAAATAATCAATAAGACAAAACTGCCAAAACAAAACAAAAAGGTCACAAAAACTAAACCAAGTCATGAAGTTCATTTTGTGTTAGATAACTGCTACTAGGTGTGGAGCCAGGCCTGGTGTGTGGTTAATACACTCAGTGACATTCCATTAAGAAAAATTGATTTTCCTATCCTAGCAGATATCAACTGCAAATAGCTTATTGACTAGGAGATGGGGCCAATATCAATTTTCCTGCAAGCCAGAATCCCATATGAATCAGTACAAGTCTTGTGATTGTTTCCATAGTCTGTATGGGTTCATATATGCATCAGCCTTACTGTGTTACCCTGTTTCCTCCAAGTCATTCATTACTTCTGTCTCTTAAGTCTTCCTGCCTCCTCCTTTGCATGGCTCCCTGAGCTCTGAGGAATAGTAGTTGAAGACAACACATTTAGAAGTGAGTGCTCCAAAGTCTCCCGCCTTCTGCACATTATCCAGTTGTATGTCTCAATATTAATTACAATCTATTGCAAAAAGAAGTTTTTCTGATGATGGTTGAATGAGGCATAGATATACCCATGTAGCAATATGTCTTTAGGATTCATTTTATTCACTGTGGTCCTTTAGCATAATAATAATAGTCCAATACTTGGTCTAGTCTCTGGTTCTTAGTCACTTTAACAATGTCAGTCATGAGTTCCATCTCATGGAATGGAACTTAAATCCCAGTTTTAAAAAGTAGTTGGTTACTTCTATAACATTTTTGCTACTAGCTGGGTGATATTGATGGTTACCATTCTTTTCCAGAGGTGTGTAGAATAACTTCCAATATCATGAATGCTCATAGGTAGGGTTGAAGCTTCTAGTTGGGCATCATCTCAACTCTTTTTTTATGAATTACATAAGTATGTGTTATCCTCAGCAATAGGACATAACCATCAGGTTGTGAAGAACAACCTGGTGAAAGTATGTGATGTTTGTAGATTGGGGTTCCATGGAACCCACTTTGGCTCATAGCTTAATAAATTATAACCCATTCCGTACAGTGGATATTTTACTCGGTGGAATAAGAGTCTAGTTGTAGCATTGTGTTATCTTCCACAGTAGTAGCTTTCCAATGTTTTTTCAAAGGTCTTTAGTCTTAGTTATCCATCCCTGTATCTCTTCCTTTTCCCTGCTTTCCCCACTCCTCCTAATTTAATCAACCTTGTCTTTTTCCAACCTTGTCTTTTTCCCATTTATTTCTCCATAGCACTGTGCGCTACTTTCATAAATTTCTTTTATTTGATCCACTAAATCATTTTTCAGTATGTGGACATAGTTGGAGAGCAAGGTTTCCTATATCTAGTTGCTTAACAGGCAAAGAAAATATTAAACATTATGCAATACACCGAACATCCTTCCATAACTAAGAATCATCCCAAGAAAATGACAGTATTTCTAAGATTAAGAAGCATGTGTTCAAGAATAAAAACCTGTTATTTTGAACCTGTAATACTAGAAGTCAAATATAGTTACATGCAGACAATAAAATAATTCTCAAAACTTAAGATTACTTTCCCTTTATTACAGTTATGTTGTCACATATGAAAGAATTTGATTGAATATGAAACAAATGCTTGTATTGTGCAACGTGAACTTCCTTTATTATCATTTACACTTTCAGAAAAGATCAATTATAAACACTTTAAGGTGCTGCCAGGCGAAAAAAGTTTCTCCAAATTTGAAAAGCTGTACTAAAGGGCTCTGTTGTGCACATTTCAGATATACGAAAGTAAGTTAGGTTTGCATGTCAATCTGTTTTAAAGCAGAATAAATCCATTTCTCAGAAAATGTTTCTTTCAATTAGGTTGTTCACAGATTTCTTAATTTGAACTCAAGTGGGAAGAAAAAACACACTTTCAATATTCCTTCAATTATTTATAGATAAGGATTTTAAAGAATATTAATTCCATTCAATTTTACAAAATGAATAATACTTTCATATCACCTAATAATTTATTATTTGTTCATATGTTTTTCTTGTTTCAGTATGTGAGTTCAAGCAGGATCACCTTGAATTTTGACCTTTGATACTATACTTAAAAAATGATGACTTATGACTATACTTCCATTGGAGGAATGTAAAAGTGACTACTTCTCTTGTCAACATATTCAACAGCACACTTTAGTTTTTATACAAATTTTTATGTAGCAAGTAATTCCTGATATCATCTTCCATTCTTTTTTCTTATTCTTATTTATTAATTTTTTGTTTTTATATTAATTATTGTGTATTTACTTTGTATCTCAACTATATCCCCTCCCTCATTCCCTCCCAGTCCCACTCTCCCTACCTCCCTCATCTCCTCCTTGCCTCTCTCTAAGTCCACTAATAGAGGAGTTCTTCCTCCCCTTCCATCTGACCCTAACTTATTAGGTCTCTTCATGACTGGCTGCAATGTTCTCTTCTGTGGACTAGCAAGGCTGCTCCTCCCTCTGGGGTAGAGAGGTCAAAGAGCCAGCCACTGAGTTCATATCAGAAACAGTTCCTGTTCCCCTTACTAGGGTACCCACTTGGATACTGAGTTGACATGGGCTACATCTATGCCAGGGTTCTAGGTTATCTCCACACATGGACCTTGGTTAGAGTATCAGTCTCAGAAAAAACCCCTGTGCCCCTGTGCGCAGATATATTTGGACCTTGTGGAGTTCCAGTCCTCTTCAGATCTTACTAACTCCCCCTTCTTTTATATGCTTCCCTGCACTCTGCCCAAGGTTTGGTTATGAGTGCCAGCATCTGCTTTGATACACTGCTAGGTAGAGTCTTTCAGAGGCCCTCTGTGGTAGGTCCCTGTCCTGTTTCTAGTTTTCTCCTACATCCAATGTCCATCCCATTTGTCTTTCTAGGTGAGTATTGATCATCTTCCCCCAGGTCCCCCTTCTTGTTTAGCTTCTTTGGGTGTACAGATATCAGTATGTTTATCTATCATCTTACACCCATCGGAATGGCTAAAATAAAAACCTCAAGTGACAACACATGCTGGAGAAGTTATGGAGAAAGGGGAACCCTCCTCCATTGCTGGTGAAAATGTAAACTTGTACAGACACTTTGGAAATCAATCTGGTGCTTTCTCAGGCAATTAGGAATAGTGCTTCCTCAAGATCCAGCTATACCACTCCTAGGCATATATCCAAAAGAGGCTCACGTATACATCAAGGACATTTGCTCAACCATGTTCATAACAGCTTTATTCGTAATAGCCAGAACCTGGAAACAACCCAGAGGTCCCTCAATGGAGGAATGGATACAGAAATTGTGATATATTTATACAGTGGAATATTACTCAGCAATTAAAAACAAAAAAAAAAATCATGAAATTTGCAGGCAAATGGTGGGATCTAGAAAAAAATCATCCTGAGTGAGGTATCTCAGAAGCAGAAAGACACACAGGGTATATACTCATCTTCCATTCTAAGGAATAATTTAAATATTAATTGATCACATCAAAAGTCATTTACATCTATAAATATATGTAAACCTATGTGTATATACATATATATATATATATATATATATATATATATATATATAGCTTATATAAGCTTTATGAGTGGTGTATCAGTAGGTGCATGTGTGCCAGAGAGACAGAGAAAGAGAGAGAGAATGTGGGATGAAACATATGAACATGTGTACATGTGAACGTTAGAAGACAATGACCATTGTCTTTTTCAATCATTGTCCAGTGTGATTTTTATTTTTTGAGATAAGTTCTTTCACCAGTTTGGCTAATCTAACTGGACAGGAAAGATCTTCCCATCTACACCCACAAACTCTAGACTTGATGTACTTTCAGGTACCCAGATTTTTATGTGCATTCTAGGAATCTGAATACCAGTCCCAGGCTTTAGAGCAAGTAATTTACTAACTTAACCATCTCCCTAAGCCCTGTTTATGTACATTTTTAAGATTAAAGCTTTTACTGGTTTATTATCCTCCATTTATATGAGCTGACATTAAGTGACTAAGCAGTTAGATGCTTTAAAGTACAAGATGACAAATGTTGAAACTAAAGGAGAAGTGCTTTATCCCACAATTCCCTGAAAATTCTTTTTTTTAAATTTTATTCTTTTCACAATTTAATCATTATACATCCTGATTGACGCTGTCTCCCTCAGCTCCCCACAGTCCTACTCTCCCTCCCTCTTCCCTCTTTTTCCCTTCCCCTAGTCCACTGAAAGGGGGAGTTTCCACCATTGCCATCTGCCCATAGCTTGCTAAGTCTCATCAGGCCTGCCTGGATCCTCTTCCTCCTTCGTCAAACAAAGCAGCATCTCCAGGGCGAGTGATCAAATAGCAGGCAACTGAGTTCATGATAGTGTCAGCTCCTGCTCCCCTCACTCTGAGATCCACATGGAGACTGAAATGCCAATTGGCCACGTCTGAGTAGGGGGTTTAGATCCTCTCCATGCATGGTCCTCAGTGGGGCATAAGTCTCTGCAGAGTGTCCTGTGCTCAAATCCTTTAGCTTGGCTGGTCTCCTTGTGAGGCTCCTGTCCTTCCATATCCCTTCATCCACACCCCTTCTTCTTCCATAAGACTCCCTGCAACCTGCCCAAAGTTTAGCCTTCGGAGGACCCTCTGTTGTAAACTTCCATCCTGTTTCCTCTCTCCTACTTCTTCCGGTGTGTATCCTGTTTGCATTTTTAATGAGATTTAAACATCCTCCCTAGTGTCCTCCTTAGTGTTTAGCTCTTTAAGGGTATAGATGGCTATCCTATATTATACAGTGAATATCAGCTTATAAGTGAGTGTATACAAGGCCTGTCTTTCTGTATCTGGGTTACCTCACTCAGGATGATGTTTTCTAGTTCCTTCCATTTGCTGCAAATTTCCTGATTTCCTTGTTTTTAATAGCTGAGTAGCGTTCCATTGCGCAGATATACCACAGTTTATGCACCTGTTCCTCTATGTTGAGGGACATCTAGGTTCTTTCCAGATTCTCGCTCTTATGAATAAAGCTGCAATGAACATAGTTGAGTAAATGTCCTTGTCCAATGGTGGAGCGTTTTTTGGAAAAGCATCAGATTGATTTCCAAAGTGGTTGTACAAGTTTACATTCCAACCAACAATGAAGGAGGTTTTCCCTTTCTTGACATCCTCTCCAGCATGTCTTGTTCCTTGAGTTTATGATTTTAGCTATTCTGATCGGTGTAATACGGACACTCAGTTTCTTTTGATTTGCATTTCCCAGATGACTAAGGACATTGAGTATTTCTTTAAGTGTTTCTCTGCCATTCGATATTCCTCTGTTGAGAATTCTCTGTTTAGCTATGTACCCTATGTTTTAATTGGATTATTTGGTTTGTTGGTATCTAATTTCTTGAGTTCTCTATATATTATGGATGTTAGCCCTCTATTGCATGTAGGGTTCATGAAAATAATTTCCCATTCTGTAGGGTGTTTGCTTTACCAAAGAGTTTTAAACCCATATCAGTTCCTAAAGGCCAATATTAAAATTTCAAATTTTTTTTTGGCTGGAGGTTTCTATTATCCAATGCTCAGCATTTCTATTTTGATAGCCAATGATGAGTACCAATTAACTGTCATCATGCTTGGTATTCTCAAACTATAACTTTTGGGACTTTGTGTATACATGCAACACTATTCCATTGTCTGTCAGATGCCATAGGCAAAGGCATATTCTATATTAGTATAATCCTCACTTTGATACACACAAGTAAACATGGCTGGGTCAGTAAAAGCCAACATATCCTACCTTCTCTTTTTGATTATTTTGTTTTTTAATGAATTTTCACTAATAAAATGTGAGCATAAAGTGTAAACACACATTCACGCACACATGCACGAACACACACGCTTGTGACTATCACTTTATTTCCTAAAAGAAATCATTTCCCATTTACTTCTTTCCCTCTTCCTGCAAACTTAGACAATGATGTTCCAGAGAATCAGCTATAGCAATGCTGGTGAGGATCATGTCTTAGGAGTTGAAAGATAAATGGCATGGAGAACTCCTGAATGACCAGGTATTATCAAAATTTCCTTCAGATGTCTTTTCCTACATTATATTTATTTTACAGTAGTATAAAAATAAATGTCACAGAAACATTCACCTACAAGGTAGCATTGCAAGACTCAATACCACCATAGGTGAATGTCAATGTATTTCTTACAACTTCACAATGATAATTACATGACCTCTAAAGGTCATTTTCCCACTATCACTACAACTTCAGTTTTTCATAGTATTTTCAGTGATATCTCCAACTCTCATGAACACTGAGATGACTTAATAAAGACAAAGCTCTTGGCAGGACCTTAAACCAGTGAGTACAGATCTCAGGATTAGTAAAATCTCCCGAGTAGAAATAGTGAGATAATATGTAAATGTACTTAAAATTGATCAAGCATATCTCTAATGGACTTACAAACACATTAACTAAATTAGCCACATGTTATTACTGACATTATCTAAAATGAAGTATTTTTTCTCCTAAAAGCTTGAAGTTGAGTGAAAGGCTATACTCACTAAGACAGGTCAACCAAGAGGGAAAGAAAGAAATACATTCATAAGTAGAATTGTTTCCTAAACTAGTAAGAGTGATTTTTGGTTACTCAAAAATGGAAAGTTCCAGGTTGTTACAAAATAAAGAAGTGAAATATATGCAGTACCTGTAGTGACATCTCTAAGGGTCTTTAAAGCATAGTAGCTTTAAAACTGATACATACTGTAATGACACTTCTTCCAGCAGAACAAGATAAGCAAAAGGATAAAACATTTTAAAATTTATTTTTTGAATTGTATTGTTTAAAGTTGTGAGTTTTCTTAATAGTCACAGTGTCACCTACCCTTTGATCAAATGATTGCCTTTCTAATGTTCCTCTACATGGTTACATTAATAAAGTTCATAGAATATATTTGCTTACTACAAGTACCAACGATTTTTTTTTTGCCCTTTTTTTTTTTTTTCAATGCAGTTTATTCAGGAACATTGAACAATCCTCGGACCCCGGGGAAAGCCAGCCCACAGCTTAAATAGCCTCTGGGTAGCCAACCCAGGCATGCCACGGGGGCAATGCAGATAGGTCCACATACATGGAAGCAAGCCAGATCCTCAGCCTTAGCCAAATGTGGAATTATTCATGACAGAGAGCACTCACCATCGGGAAGGTGGAAGGCAGAAACCAGCTCCATCTTTAAGGCATAGCATTCCGCAGCTCTCTACAGTTCCCCCTTTTTGTTTTAGACGCTTCAGGCAAGAGTAGAGGTCTGATCTCTGATATTAGAAATAAATTGGGACTTTGTACAGATGTTCATTTAGGTGTCATCCACCCAAAGAGCATCAGACCCTTCTGATACCTTTTTCTCAGAGGCGGGACCTGGGGCATCAACCCGCATGCAATCAGACATGCTCTTCTCTGGGTCCAAAGGGGCTGACCCTGAGTGCAGTGCTCTAGCCTCGCATCCTGAGCGTATCATTTTAGCTTTTTATGGTATCCAACCATGCTTGGGGAGAATGTCCTGCTTCAATGGCTGTAAAGGCCTGAATGATCATGGCTGCATCACACTGTTGTGAGACTCTAATCTTGCATATATACCACAGGCAAACCAAGGAGACCAACACCAGAAGGCCTGCTAACACTCCCATGCCCGCCCATTCCTTCAGATGATTCATGGCTGCAGCAATCCATGTTGATAATCCTGTGGCTAGTCCTGCGTCCACTCTGGTAGAATTTACTGTGACAATGGCCACTCTCAGCTGCTCCATCGTAGTATCGAATTCTCCAATCCAATTACCTAAAATATAGCTCGGCAATTGTTTAGACAGATTTGCAGCACAGGAAAAATTCTCATGTTGTATGCTAGTGACACAAAGTCCAGCATACTTTCATTGACAGCCAGGTTGAGCGATTTGCCATAGGGTATCAATTTGCTCCTGCACGAGGTCAATCCTCTGATTGAACACCATCAAGCTTCCTTTTAGTTGAGCATTAATTCCTTTATGTACAACTAAGGCATGAGCTACATTGGCTAAATGATTATTCAGGGTCTGAGCAGTCTGCCCAGTATGACTCATGGCTAATGCCCTGGTGGTAGCTCCACCAGCCGTCAATGAGATGGTAGTAACAATGGTGGCTGTAGTTCCAAGATCCCTTTTCTGTCTGAAGAGAGTCATAGCGTGAGGGGCATCAATGGGCACAGGCACCCAGTGAGGCATGCGAGTAACCAGGGCATACCTAAATTTACTAGCATTCCAGCATTGGGCAAAAAAGCAAGTATCATTACCACAATTACTTGGCTCTATCTGGCTAATAATGAATAAAAATGGGGGATATAGACAAACAGGTGTGGGCTTATAGGAAATATTATGAGAAGCCTTAACCCCTCGTTGGAACATCCTGCGTCAGTTCTAGAACTAGCAGTGGTGGTGTCTGAGGTCTGAGTAGGTTCAGGAGACCATTGCCCCCAGGGGCGAGACATGCTCCATGCCAATTGACTAACTCCATGTTTTCCTCCAATTTTGAAAGTCATTTAAGGTTCTTAAATTATTTTTTCCCTTTTTTCTTAAATTTTTCATCAATTACACTTTATTCATTCTGCATCCCCCCATAAGCCCCTCCCTCCTCTCCTCCCAATCCCACCCTCCCTCCTCCCTCTGCTTGCATGCCACTCCCCAAGTCCACTAATAGGGGAGGTTCTCCTCTCCTTTCTGATCTTAGTCTGTCAGTTCACATCAAAAGTGGCTGTATTGTCCTCTACTGTGGCCTGGTAAGGCTGCTCCCCCCCCCCCAGAGGGAGGTGATCAAAGAGCAGGCCTATCAGATTATGTCAGAGGCAGTCCCTCTTCACATTACTATGTAACCCAATTGGACTCTGAACTGCCCTGGGCTATATCTGTGCAGGGGTTCTAGGTTATCTCCATGAATAGTCCTAGGTTGGAGTATGAGTCTCTGGGAAGTTCCCTATGTTCAAATTTTCTTGTTCTGTTGCTCTCCTTGTGGAGACCCTGTCCTCTCCAGCTCTTACTATTTCCCAGTTCTTACCTAAAATTCCGTTCACCTGCCCAACAGTTGCCCATCCGGCTCAGCATCTGCTTTGATAGTCTGAAGGGCAGAGGCTTTCAGAGGCCCTCTGTGGTAGGTTCCTAGGTTGTTTCCTGTTTTCTTCTTCTTCTGATGTCCATCCTCTTTGCCTTTCTGGATGGGGATTGGACGTTTTAGTTAGGGTCCTCTCTCTTGCTTAGTTTCTTTAGATGCACAGGTTTTAGTGGGTTTGTCCTATGTTGTATGTCTATATGAGTGAGTATATACCATGTGTGTCTTTTTGCTTCTGGGACAACTCACTCAGGATGATCCTTTCCAGATCCCACCATTTACCTGCAAATTTCATGATTTCCTTATTTTTCATTGCTGAGTAATATTCCATTGTGTAGATGTACCACAATTTCTGCATCCATTCTTCAGTTGAGAGGCATCTGGGTTGTTTCCAGCTTCTGGCTATTACAAATAAAGCTGCTACAAACATGGTTGAGCAAATGTCCTTTTTGTGTACTTGAGCCTCTTTTGGATATATGCCCAGTAGTGGTATGGCTGGATCTTGAGGAAGCGCTATTCTTAGTTGTCTGAGAAAGTGCCAGATTGATTTCCAGAGTGGTTGTACAAGTTTACATTCCCACCAGCAGTGGGGAAGGGTTCCAACTATTAAAAGCCCCTCAGGACTTAGGACTCAGTCTCAAAACAATATACTCAACTTCACTAGTTATTAATTACAGAGACTTGGGATTTGTTCATCTGAGTTTTCAAAAGCTCTTTGGAACTTTCTACTGCAACAGCTTTCAATCTTGACACAGTTTAGAATGACCAATTTTAGAATCTTCAAGCCTAAGTCACACCTATACTAACTAAATTAAAATTGTTATAGGTACATGGGAGCCAGGTTACTAAAAACTAGAACAAACTTCTCTGCTCCCCATATGTAATACAACTAAAGAGTTTTTGAGTAGATCAGGGTCTGTAGTTACTTGTCTACATCTCCTGAACTTCCTAGAATTTTTACATGAAGATTTTAAACTAAGTTTCCAGTACTAAGAATTAACTCAACAGTTAATAAATACTCATACATTTTCAATGATCTCTCTGGAGCTGTGTTCAGTACTGGAAATTCAAGAATGAAAAGTCTGGAAAAGGCAGAATAAATGAATCTTCTTTAACTTTAATTTGAACATCAATCAGCCAGGGATCTTGATAAAATGTGGGTTCTGGCTCTGTAAGTCTAACATGTTACATGAGACTGTATTTCTGATGAGACTACTGTAGAGCAGTTAGCATGACTAGCGCTCACCATGGCTCACTGTGCAATAGGAAGGAATTAATACTACGGGAAGTTTAAGGTGTTCTGACTCAGTTAAGACTAAACACAAAATCTGTAACTCTATGATGTGATTTCCTAGCAGACTTTTCAATTTAAAATGTTATGGATTTACTTCCAACAGTTACCTTTGTAGAAAGTTTTAATATTTCATGGTTTATTAAACAAAAAGGGCTAAAAGTCCTAAAAGGAATGTTTTAGAAATAATGTAAGGTCAAAACTTACCAAATGCATCATTAATGATGTTCAAAGAAGGGAAGACATGACAGAAGCTTTTGAAATAACAAATGCATATCCTTATTAGTAAGATACAGTTGCAAGCCAGTGGAAAACAAAGTTACCTGTTCCCTTGCTGTCTTCATAAGTCCACAACTCAAGCTTTCTTCTAGCCTAAGAATATAAAAGTCCTTTGCATTCACAGACAACATTTAGAGATGTGCCTTCAAACTCAGCACTTAGATTTCTGCCATAATAACTCAAAAACAATTCAATCTGTACTTAAGCATTCATGCTGTATCATTACAATGAAAGAAAAATTTCCTTAAATTTGTTTTGAAAGGAAATAAAAATATACTATTTCTTTATTTATTAATTACAGTTTGTTCACTTTGTATCCCCCCAAAAATCCCTCCCTCCTCCCCTCTCGGTCACACCCTCCCTCTCCCTTCTTCGCGCATGCCCCTCCCCAAGTCCACTGATAGGGGAGGTCCTCCTCTCCTTCCTTCTGATCTTAGTCTATCAGATCACATCAGAAGTGGCTGCATTGTCTCCTTCCTTCTGTGGCCTGGTAAGGCTGCTCTCCCCTCAGGGGGGAGTGATCAAAGAACAGGCCTATCAGATTATGTCAGAGGCAGTCCCTCTTCCCATTACTATTTAACCCACTTGGACACCACACTGCCATGGACTACATCTGTGCAGGGGTTCTAGGTTATCTCCATGCATGGTACTTGGTTGGAGTATGAGTCTCTGAGAAGACCCCTGTGTTCAAATTTTCTGGTTCTGTTGTTCTCCTTGTGGGGTTCCTGTCCTCTCCAGATCTTACTATTTCCCACTTCTTACATAAGATTCCCTGCACTTTGCCCAACAGTTGGCCATAAGTCTCAGTGTCTGCTTTGATAGTCTGCAGGGCAGAACCTTTCAGAGGCCCTCTGTGGCAGGTTCCTAGGTTGTTTCCTGTTTTCTTAGAAAGAGAGGGAGGACCCTGACTAAAACGCTCAATCCCCATCCTGAAAGGCAAAGAAGATAGACATCAAAAACATACTTTTTAATCTTTACACTTTCTTAGTTGTAAAATGAAAAACAGTTAATGGTCCTTTGGTAATATTCTACTATGGCCATATACCAAAGCCACCTGTAATATTTTCCAGGAAGAATAGTATAGTGACATGTTGGCATGAGTGGGACTAGGATTCCTGGCAAAGTAATCAAACGATGAATAAACTAAAAGTCAGGTGGAGGATGCACGGGAAGATCTGAGAAGATGAATGATTCTATAGTAATGGCCAGTTTCTCTTAATGAAGAGCTGTTCTCAAGGTACTTGTAGTTGAAGAGTTCTTTCATTACACATATATCTTCTTGCTATAAGATGCTATTGGATTATTTTAATATTCTAAGACTAAATAGGCTTCGTGAATCACTGAAAAGAGTTGTTTCTATGCTGTACACACGCACAGGATTGAGTACTAATGTTCTGGGAAATGTGACATGGAGAAAGTGAATGGCTTCAATTCTAATTTTGGTTCTCTGGTCTTGAAAAATCATTTAAATGTTAATAAATACGTAAGTCTCAGTTTCCTTCTGTGTAAATGGAATAATATAAATATAAATGGATTTCATTGAGAACTAATAATCCCATATTTCAAGTGCCTGGCACTTAACATTCTTTAAAATTATTCTGTATTCTAATGAAGATCCCAAGCTCATTAAAAAGCAAATACTATGTTTTATCATTATAATTCCCTTTGCATCAGATGAGCTTAAGGAATTAATGATGCTAATGGCCTAAGCATTTGTCTAAATATGCTCTAATCCTCTAGTCTCTTCTCTATTTCTTATATGAAATATTAAGTCACTGGGGCAAGCAAAGAGAATTCTGTGGGCACAGTGCATCAAAGAAATAGTTTTATTTGATTTACACGATGGTTTCTTATTGAACAACTAGATTAATTGAAAATATTTGAAAATCAGAATACTTTATGTAAATATCTAGATTTCTGGTTCTTTTCGAAATTCAGAAAACTTGGCAGCATTGCCATAACAATAAAACAAGTGATGGGTTACAACTTCAATCATATGACGATTACAACAGATCTTCTATATGAAAGAGGTTTATTTTTATTTGTTTAATTTTTATTTTTTAATATTGCTTACAGTTTATTAACTCTGTATCCCAGCTGTATTCCACTCCCTCTTTCCCTCCCAATCCCACTCTCCCACAATCTCCTCCCTGCCCCTTTCCAAGTCCACTGATAGGGGAGAACCTCCTCCCCTTACATCTGATACTGGTTTATCAGGTGTCTTCAGGACTGGCTGCAAAGTCCTCCTCTGTGGCCTAGCAGGGCTGCTCCTCCCTGGGGGGAGGGAGGTAGTCAAAGAGCCAGCCATCGAGTTCATGTCAGAAACAGTTCCTGTTCCCCTTATTAGGGTGCCCACTTGGATACTGAGCTACCAAGGGCTACATCTGAGCAGGGGCTCTAGGTTGCATCCATACATGGTCCTTGTTTGGAGAAACAGTCTCATAAAAGACCCCCGTGCCCAGATATATTTGGTCCTTGTGGAACTCCTGTCCTCTCCAGGTCATATTAACTCACCCCCCCCCCTTTTTTTTGATTCCCTGCATTCTGCCGAAGGTTTGGTTATGAGTCTTAATATCTGGATGAAAGAGGTTTATTAGCTGGAGGTGAAGAGAGGGAGAAAAGGGAGAGCAGGACATGATGGGGGGAAAGAGAGAGGGGCACCCAGACAGAAAAAAGGGAGAGGGCCCAAAGAGGCCAAGTGAAGAGGAGCAAGAGAGAAGGGACCAAGAAAAGAGAGACCAAGAGTGGCCAAGAGAGACCAAGAGAGGGACCACGTGTCAGCTGGTCCCTTTAAGGGTCAAGGTAACCACGCCTTCCAGATGTGGCCACCTGGCAGGCGACACATGATGACATCATAGGTTACTAGGCAACCCAGAAGCAGGTTTAGTTCCAAAATCCTAACAAGTACTGCCATTTATACAGAATGTGTTTTCATCAGTTATACACTGTGTCCACCTGATTTATTTCATTCCATTTTGTTAAAAAAGCAGCCTTATAGACATTTGAGACCAGCACTCTACAGGAAGGGGTGTGTGTGAGTGTGTGTGTAGAAAACTATCAAAATAAAGAAAAATACATCGAAACAGTTTTAAATTAGCTGTAAATGTCCATGGATAGTACAGCAAGTTCTCATGCACCACCCACACAGCTTGTGACATGGGCTTTACCCTTCAATTATTCCTATTACTAAAATTGCCATAAGTGCTGACGGCAACAAATTAGACATACTTGGGCCAGAAAGACTATTTATTTATTTATTTACAGCCTGATGCCAGCCCCCTCCCTCTTCTCCAGTCCCACCCTCATTCCACCTCTCTTCATTTCCCCCTCTCCTTCTTTGCAAAGAAGGGGAGGGCCCTAAAAGGTACCAACTTACCCTGGCACCTCAAGTTGCTGTAGGACTAAGTGCATCCTCTCCCGCTGAGGCATTTAGAAGAAAATTGTAAAGAGTAGCAATGTATTTTCTACACCATGGGGCTCAAATGTTTTCCTCTATTTTTTTTTCCAGATAAGAATTAAAGGAAAAAGCAGCCGTTTTTACTGTTGAAGCTGAGCAAGATCCAAGTAGTGCTCTTTGACAATCATTAATAAGGGGAAAATACTCTATATGCTGACAAACTAGAATGGACCATTAAGCATTAGATATTCTAATTCTCTTCTTAGCATACTTAGATAAATTTAATGTGCAGTTACTTCTTTATAAAAAAAAAAAAGAGGACAGACTGGTAATTATCAACTGACAAACTTGCAAAACAACTAATAGGATTTGCTGAACTTCATCTTCATTTTTTTTTACCACATCCTACCACTAAAACATTGGTCATAATCACCAAGCAGTTAATCACCAGAACTAGCTCCAGTTCATGGCCCCTAAAAATGGAGAAATGGGAATCTAGCATTCAAACTATACTCAAATAACTCTGGATGTCACAATCCGGGTGGGTGGTGCATGGGAGCTCACTTTACTATCCGTGAGCATTTTCAGGCAACCGAAAACTATTTCAATGCGTTTTCCTTTATTTTTTACTGTTTATTACACACACACACACACACACACACACACACACACACACACACACACCTTCCTGTAGAGGGCTGGTCTTAAATGTCTATGAGGATGCTTTCCTAACCAAATGGAATAAAGTGAATCCTATAATTCAGATGTCCCTTTTGTGAATACTAAGTACAAACTCATTGAATTTTTCTTCTCTATCATCATTCTTATTTTTCTTTCTCTCACTTACAGTGGCCACAGAGTATGTCAAAATTTATTGTTGACACAGTTCACAAAAGTTTCTGTTCCTTTCAGTACCTAGCACAGAAACCCATCTCTCCTCTCCTGATTCTGGCTAGTTCATGTCCCAGTGGCACTCATTACAGCCACAAAGGTATTCTGATGTAGGAGGAAGACATCAACTCTTTTCTTCTTTTTCAACAAAGACTAATGTCATCAAACCATCTAATGGCTTGCCCTGTGACAAGCTAGATTTTCTAGCATTCTCTAATTTTTATAAATAAACTCCACTCTAGCATTGTGTTTGAGTGTAGGAGTTCAGGGACAGAGAGAATAATATTCTTTGGAATCCAACTTTATTATATTATCATCTTCATTCTATTTTCGTTATACTACCAAGGTTGATTATTTTGACAATATATACTTAAACTTTTAGCTTGTGTTGACCTCTTTTTTTCTCTTATGGAAACAGAGATTTTGTTATAAATCTCATAATGACAATATTTCGAAAAATTTAACATGGAAACTTTTTTTCTTTTGAATTCTTGGAAAATACTGCCATGTTTGAAAGAAAATGCTCAAGAGACTTATGTTTCTTTAACCCTTGAACTAAAGTTGCATTTCTCCTTGAAGCAGATAATGGAAATTGTTAATCTACTAAAGCACATGGCAAGCTTAAAAGAGCCACAAACTGAGAGTTAGAAAATACCTATAATATGAAAAGGAATTATTCATTATAGCTATCATATTTATGTAACTAGTCAAGGGATAGCTAAAAGGATATTTTGAAATTTCTCCTTAGTGTTCCCTTTTTCTCATGATGATGTGATAATGATGATCAACAAATATATTACTTATTTTCCAGAATTATTAATTTTTTTTATTTATTACAGTTTATTCACATTGTATCCCAGTTGTAACTATCTCCCTCATCCCCTCCCAATCCTGTCTCTCCCCTAATCCACTGATAGGAAAAGACCTCTTCCCCTTTCATCTGACCCTATCCTATCAGGTCTCATCAGGACTGGCTGCATTATCTTCTTCTATGGCCTGGTAAGGCTGCTCCCCACTTCAGAAGGAGGTGATCAAAGAGCCATTCCCTAAGTTCATGCCCGAGACAGTCCCTGTTCCCATTACTAGGACACTAGGACACCCTCTTGGACACTGAGCTGTCATGGGCTACATATGGGCCAGGGTTCTAGGTTATCTCTATGAATTATCCTTGGTTGGAGTATCACTCTCAGAAAAGACCCCAGGGCCAAGATTTCTTGGTTCTGTTGCTCTCCTTGTAGAGCTCCTTTCCCCTCTAAGTCTTTTTATCTCCCTCTTCCTTCATAGAATTCCCTGTAATCTGCCAAAGTTTGGCTTATGAGCCTCAACATCTGCTTTGATATTCTGTTGGGTAGAGTCTTTCAGTAACCTGTCATGTTCCCTGTTTTCTCCTTCTTCTGATGTCTGATGTCTGTCCCATTTGCCTTTCTGAGCAAGGACTTATCATCTTACCCAGGGTCCTCCTTCTTGCTTAGTTTATTTAGATGTACAGATTTTAGTATGTTTATCCTATATCATATATCTAATATCGACTTGTAAGTCAGTATAGATCATATGTGTCTTTCTGCTTCTGGGATACCTCACTCAGGATGATCTTTTCTAGTTCCTACGATTTGCCTACCAGTTTCACTATTTCCTTGTTTTAAAATGCTGAGTAGTATTCTATGTGTATATGTCTGTATCCGTTCTTCAGTTGAAGGACATCTAGGTTGTTTCCAGGTTGTGGATATTGCGAATAAAGGTGTTATGAACATGGTTGAGCAAATATCCTTTTTTTATACTTGAGCATATTTTGGATATATGCCTAGGAGTGGTATAGCTGGATCTTGAGGTAGCACTATTCCTAATTGTCTGAGAAAGTTCCAGGTTGATATCCAAAGTGATTGCATAAGTTAATATATGACTTCTTAATTAGAACTCAGTAACAGATTTTTGCTAGTGGTTTCAAGTAAATTATCTCAATTAACTTTTTTTTTCTCAATTAACTTGTAAAAGTGTTTACTTTTAATTTATCCATTAAAAGTTGAGCCTGTCAGATATTTTTCCATGTCACAATAAGGGCAAAACCTTGCCACTTTTCTAAATTAAGGAATGTCTTCTTCTAAATTCCCAATAATAAGAAACTGTGTGTTCCAGTGAGGCTCACAGTGAAGAAGGCACAAAAAGTTCATCTACTGCCGTAGTATTGTACTGCTTAACTTCTATCAGTGCTGTGAAAAAACACCTGACAAAAGTAACTTTTTCAGCTCATGGGTTAAAGGTTCTTCACGATGAGAAGACATGATGGTGGGAATGTGAAATGGCTGGTCACACAGCATCTGTTGTCAGAAAGCAAAGAGAGATAAATGCTGGTGTTCAGCTGATTTTATCCTTCTTTTTTTTTTTCATCCACTCCATGCTTCTACCTTCAACTCTTAAACCTCTCTTGAACCCACTTTCACAGATGTGTTAATGAGTATATTTCTTAGGGGACTCCAAATTTAGTCAGGCAGACAATAAAGATTACCTTTCTCAAATGTCCATCATTCTCTCTCTTTTTTGTGTATGCTTCAGCTAGTGTAGACTTAAAATAATTCTCATTACTTGCCACAGGTTCTTATAGAGCTCTCAGTATATGCCTGCTACATTTAACAAATAAAACTACAGAACATCCCATTAGCTTTGAATTTCAGATTAAATACTTACTCATGGAAAGTCTTGCAAAATACTCAGAAGAATTATTTATCCAACCTTCAAATGTACTTAGAAAGCCTATAGTTGATTAAACAGCCCGATCTGTGAGACAACCTAATCTCAGCCACAGCACATACTTAGTATCCTACTGCCATTTCTTATTCAGGAAGCATGCATATTGGTGGAGGTCATGGAATTCTGAAAACATTTTCATTAGATCCAATGCTCTAGAACATTCATGATGATATCAAAAGCCTGATATAAACACTGAACAACTCCCTTGAGTTATTAAAGAAACCACAAAGTTGTAATGGAAGGGGAACTCTCTCTAATGGAAGTCCACTGTCTGTAGGTTTGCTCTGTGACCTTATAGCATCTATATGCCATAAAAATCTGGTGGAATGGCTTTAGCATGACTCGGGAAAAAAAAATCTACTAAAGATCCTGCAATGGATCTCAGATTAAGGAATATTTTTTTGAAGCCGTCTGACATGGAATCCTGTCTTGGAAAATTGCTTGGAGGTATCACTGGCCATTTAAAGCAATCAAAAGTCAAAACAATAGTGTTAACTCTATATGAGCAATAAGCTTTAAAATACTTACAAAAATTGTGCTTATTCTGTTCTTGTTTGACCACAGTGTTCTTTTTGTAAGTGGTTTAAAAAAGGCTTTGTTTGCCCTTTACATTTAATTTGGCTCAAGAGAATAATGAAACATGGAGATATCAAGCTGGCAGTCAACTGGAAGCTCATATCTATTGGCTTGCATCCATACTGCTATACTTTGCTATGCACACTAAGGATAAAAGTGATCAATCATACATGTCATCCAGCTATCAACCCTGTGAGCTATAACAATGACTTGCCTACAATATATGGCCACTGGTGCAATAATAGCACTAAAGCTATGGGAACAAATTACCATCTTTTGAAGTGATTTAAGTCCTACTACATGAGATGGAATTCTTATCAGACACACTATTAATGAGGCCACAAACTTGATCCTATATCAGTTATAAGCACTACAGAAAAACCTATTAAATGTTGTTCTATGAAATGAACATAGCAATAAAACAACTTCTAATGACATACTACAATATCCATAGATCAGTGAATCACTCATACCTTATCAGAGAAGTTTCTTCTTGCAGTGGATGGTAATTAATATATAGACCTAGAAATGGAAAACATGTAGAGTGCTCAGGAGTAATTCAGATGTTTTTTATCATGCCTCTCCCTCAAAGTTCAAGGATCTATATAGAAGAGTTGGTGGAAAGACATTAAGAATGGTAGATTAATCCAAGGATGTAGTGTTTTTACCATACACAGCAGGGCATGCACATATTTGAACCTATAGAGAATTGTATGTGCTCAAAAATATACAAAGTCTCAGGACTGAGAAGGGGAAGTGTACACAAAATCCCATCACTTTACAATATACCATTTCATTTGCTATTTGCAAATGGCAGCTTCTAAGAGATAGAAAATCAGATTTCTTCAATGATGTGTCACTGGGTATATCAACAACACTCCAGGGAAGGTTTCTTCTTCAGAAGTTGGTCTTTTGTTTTGGTTTTGATTTTATGAGAAAAAGAATGACCATAAAGTTAGATGGGGTGGAAGGTTGATAAAAATATATTGTATAAAATTCTCAAGGAATAAATAGAAAAAACAAACAAAGACAATAAGAAAAAATATTTTTCTAAAAGATCTATGTTAAGAATACTAATTAAAGAAAATAAAATACATTTCATAAAAAATAAAATAAAATAAACACCTCATATCCAAGCAGATCAAAGACCTCAACATAAAACCAGACACACTAAATCTATTAGAAGAGAAAGTGGGGAAGATCCCTGAACTCATTGGCACAGGAGGCAACTTCCTGAATAGAACACAAACAGCTCAGGCTCTAAGATCAATAATAAATAAATGGGACTTCTTAAAACTGAAAAGCTTCTATAAAGCAAAAGACACTGTCATCAGAACAAAACGACAGCCTACAGACTGGGAAAGGATCTTCACCAACTCCATATCTCACAAAGGGCTAATATTCAAAATATATAATGAACTCAAGAAATCAAATACTAACAAACAAAATAACAGAATTTAAAAATAGGGAACAAAACTAAATGGAATTTTCCTTTTATCTTTTGTTTCCTTTATTTCTTATTTTTTTCAGTTATTTTTATTTTTTGTTTATTAAAATTTATTCACTTTGTATTCCAGCTGTACCCCCCTCCATGATCCCCTCCCAATCTCACCCTCCCCTCCCTCTTCTCCCATGGTCCTTCCCCAGTCCACTGATAGGGGAGATCCTCCTCCCCTTCAGTCTGACCCTAGCATATCAGGTCTCATCATGACTAGCTGCATTGTCTTTCTCTGGTAAAGCTGTACCCCCTTCAGGGGGAGGTGATCAAAGAGCCAGCCACTGAGTTCATGTCAGAGACAGCCCCTGTTCCCTTAATAAAGCACCTATTTAGAGACTGAGCTGTCATGGACTACATCTGTGCAGGGGTTCTAAATTATCTTCACACATGGTCCTTTTTTGGAGTATCAGTCTCAGAAAAGATCCCTGTGTCCACATTTTTTTAATCTGTTGGTCTCCTGGTGGATCTCCAGTATCCTCCAGGTCTTTTTATCTCCCCCCTTCTTTCATAAGATTCCCTGAACTCTGCCCAAAGTTTGGTTATGAGTCTCAGCACCTACTGGGTACAGTCTTTCAGAGGCCTTTAAACAGAAAATTTTCAACAGAGAAATCTCAAATAGTTGAGAAACACTTAAAGAAATCTTAAATTTAGTTAGTCATCAAGGAAATGCAAATCAAAATGACTGAGAGTTCATCTCACACTTGTCAGAATGGCTAAGATCTAAATCTGAATGGACAGCAGATGCTGGAGAGGGTGTGGAAAATGGGGAAACACTCCTCTATTGCTGATGGAAGTGCAAACATGTACAACCACTTTGGAAATCAATATGGTGCTTTCTTAGAGAATTGGGACTAGCTTTACCTTAAGACCTAGCTATATCTCTCCTAGGTATATACCCAAAAGATGTTCCACCATACAGCAAGGACACTTGTTCAACTATGTTCATAGCAGCTCTATTCCTAATAGCCAGAATTTTAAAATGACTTCTATGTCCCTCATCTGAAGAATGGATACAAAAATTGTGGTACATTTGCACAATGGAATACTATTCAGCTATTAAAAACAAAACAAAACAAAACAAAAATCATGAAATTTGCAGGCAAATGGATGTAACTAGAAAAGATCATCCTGAGTGAGGTAACTCAGACCCAAAAAGAAATGCATGGTATGTACGCACTTATATGTGAACTTTAGCTATATAGTACAGAAGCATACTATGAGGCACAGACCAAAGAAGATAAATAACAAAGGATAAAAAGGACACGCATAATATTACTTGGAAGGGAAGATAGTAGAAGCAAGATGTGGTTGAAGATAGGGAACAAGGTAGGAGAGGGGGTGCAGATAGTTAAGAGGTTGGACATCAGACCTGGGGAGAGTAAGGGCAGGAGGACAGAAGGCCTGTAAGAGCAAAGAGAAGCTAAGGATGGAAGTATCTCTGTGACAAGTTGGAGACCTAAATCAGGGTAGGCTCCTGGGAGAATATGAAGGGGATTCAAGTAGATACTCCTAGTTTCAGAGGCCATAGACACTGAAGAGGACACCCTCTAACTAAACTAGTCAGTCTCCTAATAGAGAGAGGGAAACACCAACCCACCCACAAAAACTTTAACCCCAAATTTACTGTGCCTACAAGATGTGCAGGGATAAAGATAGAGCAGATAGAGCAGAAATTGACAAAATGCTCAACTAATGCCTGGTTCAACCAAAGTCCAACCCTATGGGAGAGTGTCAACCCCTAACAATATGAACAATACTCGGCTAAGCTTGCAGAGAGGAGCCTGTCAGAGATGTCCTCTGAGAGGGTCTCCAAATCAGTGCCTCAAAACAGATGCTGAGACTCACAGCTAAACACTGGGCGATGTGCAGAGAAGCCTGTAGAAAAGTGGGAGGAAAGGGAAGAGGAGGTATGAGGAGCTCCACAAGAAGAACAACAGAGCCAACTAACCAGGGCCCATAGGGGCTTGCTGAGAATGAAGCATCAACCAAGGACCATACATGAACTGGACCTAGGCTCCCTGCAAAGATGTAGCAGATGAGCAGCTGAGGCTTCTCGTGGGTCCTCTAGTAAAGGAAGTGGGGATTGCATTGAACAAAAACTCTCTTGCCGGCTTTTTTTTGTCACTTTCCCCTGGCAAGACTACCTTACCAGGCCACAAGGAAAAAGGATGTGCTCAGTCCTACTGCAACTTGATGAGCTGGAGTGGATGGGAAAAGAAGCTCCCCTTTTCTGAGGAATAGGTGAGGAGGAAGGTGGACCTAAGAAGGGAGGAGGAATAGGTCTACAACCAGGATGTAAAGTGAATAAAAAATAAATTATTTTTTTTCCCTCAGAGCCAGGCACAGTGGCACATGTCTTTAATCCTAGCACTTGGGGAGCAGAGGCAGGTAGATTTTTGTGAGTTCAAGACTAGCATGGTCTACAAAGTGAGTCCAGGACATCCAGGGTTACACAGAAAAACCATCTTTCAATACATACATACATATATACATACATAAAACAAAGAACAAAACTGTTTTCAAATTAGCGCTTAGGAACTGAGATGATTCTATTCCTAAATAAATACATGGACACTCAGACTAGCCTATAAAGAAAAGTCAACAAGATCACCTTGACCAAGAGAGACTAATCAATGTGTGGAGTGCTTGTGCACAACTATAAAGTCCTGAATTTGAATTCCTCAAATCCACAAAAACCTGATACAATAACACACACCTGTATTCCAGCACTTCTTTGGCAAGACAAGAATGCCCAAAAGCTTGTGGACCAGGTAGCAAGAACCAATGCCTGAGGTCATGTTTTACCCTCCATATACATGCCGTGCACACATGACATATGCAAATATGTGCACACACACACACATACACACACATACACACAATAAATAATGGATTCCAATAAAAAAAGAATCACCTTCACTTACTGGTTTACAGAAAGAACCTACACATTTCAGCAAACCATGAGAGTAGTGTTTTTAATTACCCTTGAAGAGTTTAGTAATTATTGATAAATATACATATCCTATAGTCTTATTTCTAGACTAAAGTAATAGCCATTCCTTTCTTCAAGACAACTAAAATCATAGTCATAGGTTAATGATAAGATTAACCTAGTTTTCTCAGATTGCTTATGCAAATAGAAGACTTTCCAACAACCTCAGCTATTGTTCATATTAACCAAAAAAGGTGATTCAAGTAACAATAATTTACTATATTTAAGGAATCTGTATATCAATATCTTTATGAATGAGTTATTTTAAATTTTTATGAAAAACATTCAATAGAATATCCCTTAAAACAGAAAAAAAAGAAAAATATTCAGTAGAATATCCCTTGAAACAGAAAAAAATATATCCTTTTCTCTTATTATTTTTGCCCTTTATTTTAGATAATAATGGAAGAGGAAGTAGTTTAGGGATTTAAACATGAAATCGACATATACAAAAGTACTAACTTTTAAAAGATATTTATTCTGAAATTGTGTCATGGGGCAAGTGAATGTGATAGGTTCCTTATCAGAGCTCTTCTTTTCAGGCATCATGTATCTTCATTATTTTGCTCCAGACTCCATAAGGTGGCTACACATGGAATGTAAGATGGAACTGTAGAGAGCTGCGGAATGCTATGCCTTAAAGATGGAGCTGGTTTCCGCCTTCCACCTTCCCGATGGTGAGTGCTCTCTGTCATGAACAATTCCACATTTGGCTAAGGCTGAGGATCTGGCTTGCTTCCATGTATGTGAACCTATCTGCATTGCCCCCGTGGCACGCCTGGGTTGGCTACTCAGAGGCTATTTAAGCTGTGGGCTGGCTTTCCCCGGGGTCCGAGGATTGTTCAATGTTCCTGAATAAACTGCATTGAAAAAAAAAACTGGAATTCATAAAGATCTAGATACCTGCCCAGGTCTCACAGCCAGTAAATAGCTAAGTTGGAATCAATAGCAAAATCTGCTTGATTTGATCTTCAACCTCACACGCAAATACTGAAGCATAGCACTTTGGTAACCCGAGACATTGTGTATGTGTGTGTGCATGTGTGTATGTGTGTGTGTTTTAAACTGAAAATGGATGCTGTTATGCCACCTGTAAATAAAGAACCTTATAGATTCTAAAAAAAAAAAAAAAAAAAAAGATGGTAAAATAGAAGGTATCAAATGGAAAAGCTGAGCAAAGTTCAACTGTTAAAAGTTCATTGACTTTCTTTCTTAACCTTTCACCCCAAATCAACATTAGTCTAATGGAGTCTATGATCTGGCTGAAGCCCATTGTTTACTGTCAATTGTAAAACCTTTCTTATTAATGAAATAAGGATAAAAGCCAATAATAAATGAACAGGACAGAAAATTATGATTCTGTAACTTAAACGCCATATATCTTCCCAATTTTACCTATAAGCAAAAATCAATTGCATACTTTTTGAATCATATTTAGTATTGGTGGTCTTTACATTTTATAAAAATCAAATAAAACACTGAAAGGCATTTAAGTTATTCATTTCCATGTACTATTTTATGATTCATTGACTGAAGACTTCAACTGTAATTAATCACATGATTATAATTTAGTTTAATGAAGAAATCAAACCTTCAACTATTAGTATTGAAAACCGTATTGACTTAAAATAAATGATGGAAAACTATATTCATTATGCTAACACTTAATATATAGAAATTAACCACAATATTGTTATTAATTTTAAACAAAGAAAACAGACTCAATTTTAGAAAAATAAGTGTGTTCTATATAATGGTGACATATAAAAATACATTTAAACACTTTTAGTGCTTGCCAATTCCTAGCCAGAATTTATTCAAAGTTAAAACAGAAAATGGTTCTTAGGTTCTTAGGTTCTTAGCAAATGCCTGTATCCCATCATTTGGGACGTTCCAAGCTAGTCAGGATTACCTAGTGAGAGAACAAGTCTAAAAAAAGTTAAGGTCCTTGTTGTGTACTTGAGCATATTTTCAATATATGCCTAGGAGTACAACAACTGGATCTTGAGGAAGTGCTATTCCTAATTGTCTGAGAACACGCCAGATTGATTTCCAGAGTGGTTGTACAAGTTTACATTCCTACCAGGAATGGAGGAGGGTTCCTCTTTCTCCACATCCTCTCCAGCATGTGTTGTCACTCGAGTTTTTTATCTTAGCCATTCTGATGGGTGTAAGGTGAAATCTCAGGGGCGTTTTGATTTACATCTCTCTGATGGCTAAGGACATTGAGCATTTCTTTAAGTTTTTCTCTGCCATTCTATATTCCTCTACAGAGAATTCTCTGTTTAGGTCTGTACTTATTTTTTTTAACTTGGATTATTGATTTGTTGGTTTTTAACTTCTTTAGTTTTTTTATATACTCTGGAGAGTAGCCTTCTGTCAGTTTTAGGGTTGGTGAAGATCCTTTCCCAGTCCGTAGGCTGTCATTTTGTTCTGACGATAGTGTCCTTTGCTTTACAGAAATTTTTCAGTTTCATGAGGTCCCATTTATTCATTGTTGATCTTCGAGTCTGTGCTGTTGGTGTTCTGTTCCTCACTCAGAAAGACAAATGAGATAAACACTGGAACAAGGAGAAAACAAGAAACAGGAAAGCAGCCTACCACAGAGGGAATCTGAAAGACTCTATCCAGCAGTGTATCAAAGCAGATGCTGAGACTCATAACCAAATTTTGGGCAGAGTTCAGAGAACTTTATGAAGATGGGGGATATAGGAAGACCTGGAGAAGACAGGAGCTCCACAAGAAGAGCAACAGAACAAAAAAACCCTGGGCACAGGGGTCTTTTCTGAGAGTGATACTCCAACCAAGAGCCATTCATGGCTATAACCTAAATAACCTATGACCCCTGCACAGATGTAGCCCATGGTAGGTCAATATCCAAGTAGGTCCTTAGTAAGAGAAACAGGGACTGTCTCTGACATGAAGTCGATGGGTTGATCTTTGATCACCTCCCTCTCAGAGGACAGCAGCCTTGCCAGAACACAGAGGAGGACAATGCAGCCAGTCCTTATAAGACCTGATAAGATAGGGTCAGATAAAAGGGGAGGAGGACCTCCCCTATCAGTGGACTTTAGGAGGGACCTGGGAGGAGATCAGGGAGCAATGGTGGGATTGGGAGGGAATGAAGGAGGGGGCTATACCTGGGATACAAAACGAATAAACTGTAATTAATATTAAGAAAAAAATTTAATTAAAAAAATTAAGGCGCTGCTGAAATCAATCAATTAGAAACAAATAAAACTATTCAACGAATCAATGAAACAAAAAGCTGGTTCTTTGAGAAAATCAACAAGATAGACAAACCCTTAGCCAAACTAACTGAAAAGCAGAGAGAATCTATACAAATCAGCAAAATCAGAAATGAAAAGGGTGACATAACTACAGACACCGAGGAAATCCAAACAATCATTAGGTCATACTACAAAAGCCTATATGTCACAAAATTTGAAAATCTAAATGAAATGGAAAATTTTCGTGATAGATTCCATCTACCAACATTAAGTCAAGACCAGGTAGAAAGATTGAATAGCCTTATATCCCCCAAGGAAATTGAAGCAGTCATTAACAGTCTCCCTTCCAAAAAAAAAGCCCTGGCCCAGATGGTTTCAGTGCATAATTCTACCAGACCTTCAAAGAAGTGCTAACACCAATTCTCCTCAAACTATTCCACAAAATAGAACTAGAAGGAACATTACCAAACTCATTCTATGAAATGACAGTCACCTTGATACCTAAACCACACAAAAACCAAACAAAAAAAGAGAACTTCAGACCTATCTCTTTTATGAACATTGAAACAAAAATACTCAATAAAATACTTGCAAACCGAATCCAAGGACACATCAAAGATATCATCCACCATGACCAAGTAAGCTTCCTCCCAGGCATGCAAGGGTGATTCAACATACGGAAATCCATCAATGTAATCCACCACATAAACTGAAGGAGAAAAACCACATGATCATCTCCTTAGATGATGAAAAAGCATTTGACTAAGTCCAACACCCATTCATGTTTAAAGTCTTGGAGAGATCAGGGATACAAGGCATATATCTAAACATAGTAAAGGCAATATACAGCAAGCCTATAGCCAACATCAAACTCAATGGAGAGAAACTTAAATCACTCTCACTGAAATCAGGGACAAGAAAAGGCTGCCCACTCTCTCCATATCTCTTCAACATAGTACTTGAATTCCTAGCCAGAGCAGTAAAACAATTAAAGGAGATCAAGGGGATACAAATCGGAAAAGAAGAGGTCAAAGTGTCACTATTCCCAGATGATATGATAGTATACATGAGCGACCCCAAAAATTCAATCAGAGAACTCCTTCAGCTGATAAACACCTTCAGCAATGTGGCTGGATACAAAATCAACTCAAAAAAATCAGAAGCTCTCCTGTATATCAAAGACAAAAGGGCTGAGAAAGAAATTAGGGAAACAACACCCTTCACAATAGCCACTAATAACATAAAGTACCTTGGGGTGACACTAACCAAGCAAGTGAAAGACCTGTTTGAGAAAAACTTCAAGTCTCTGAAGAAAGAAATCGAAGAAGATATCAGAAGATGGAAAGATCTCCTGTGCTCATGGATTGGTAGGATTAACATTGTGAAAATGACCATCCTGCCAAAAGCAATCTACAGATTCAACACAATTTCCATCAAAACATCAACTCAGTTCTTTACAGAATTTGAAAAAAAAAGATTCTCAGCTTCATATGGAGAAACAAAAAAAAAAAAAAACCACCCAGAATCTCCAAAACTATCCTGCACAACAACAGATCATCTGGAGGTATCTCCATCCCAGATTTCAAGCTGTACTACAAAGCAATAGTAATAAAAACTGCATGGTATTGGCATAGAAACAGAAAGGAGGATCAATGGAACCGAATAGAAGACCCAGAAATAAACCCACACACCTATGAATACTCAATTTTTGACAAAGAAGACAAAACCATCCAGTGGAAAAAAGACAGCATCTTCAACAAATGGTGCTAGTCTAACTGGATGTCTACAAGCAGAAAAATGAAAATAGAACCATATTAATCACCCTACACAAAACTAAAGTCCAATGGATCAAAGACCTCAACATAAAACCAGATACTCTAAATTGGTTAGAAGAAAAAGTGGGGAACAGCCTAGAACTCATTGGAACAGGAGACAACTTCCTGAACAGAATGCCAACAGCACAGGCTCTAAGAGCAACAATCTATAAATGGGACCTCATGAAACTGAAAAGCTTCTGTAAATCAAAGGACACCATCATCAAAACAAAATGAGTGCCTACAGATTGGGAAAGAATCTTCACCAACCCTTTTTCTGACAAAGGGCTAATATCTAGTATGTATAAAGAACTAAAGAAGCTGAAAAGCAACAAACCAAGTAATCCAATTAAAAAATGGGGAACAGAGCTAAACAGAGAATTCTCTGTAGAGGAATATAGAATGCCAGAGAAACACTTAAAGGAATGCTCAACCTCATTAGCCATTAGGGAAATACAAATCAAAACGACCCTAAGATTTTACCTCACACCAATCAGAATGGCCAAGATGAAAAACTCAAGAGACAATACATGCTGGAGAGGTTGTGGAGAAAGGGGAACCCTCCTCCATTGTTGGTGGGAATGTAAACTGGTACAACCACTTTGGAAGTCAATCAGGTGCTTTCTGAGACAATTAGGAATAGTGCTTCCTCAAGACCCAGCTATACCAATGCTAGGTATATACCTAAAATTTGCTCAAGTACACACAAGGACATTTGCTCAACCATGTTTGTAGCAGCTTTATTTAGCCAGAACCTGGAAACAACCCAGATGTCCATCAACGGAGGAGTGGATACAGAAATTGTGGTATTTTTACACAACGGAATACTACTCAGCAATCAAAAAAGAGGAAATCATGAAATTTGCAGGCAAATGGTGGGATCTAGAAAAGATCATTCTGAGTGAAGTATCCCAGAAGGAGAAAGACAAACATGGTATATACTTGCTTATATAGACCTACAAGATATGATAAACATAATGAAATCTATACACCTAAAGAAGATAATCAAGAAAGCGGACACTGGGTAAGATGATCAATCCTCATTTAGAAAGAAAAATGGGATGTGCATTGAACCTAGGACAGGAGTCTAAAGCAGAAGGCATCTGAAAGACCCTGCCAAGCAGCGTTTCAAAACAGATACTAAGACTCATCACCAAACCTTCGGCAGAGTACAGGGAATCATAGGAAAGAAGGGGAGTTAATATGATTTGGAAAGGATAGGAGCTCCACAAGGACCAAATATATCTGGGCACAGGGTCTTTTCTAAGACTGACACTCAACCAAACACCATGAATGTATATAACCTAGAACCTCTGCTCAGATGTGGCTCAGCAACCAATTGGTTTCCCATAGTAAGGGGAATAAGGACTATTTCTAACACGAACTCAATGGCAGGCTCTTTGACCTCCCCAACCCCCAAGAGAAGAGCAGTCCTGCTAGGCCACAGAGGAGGACTTTGCAGCCAGTCCTGAAGATACCTGATAAAACAGGGTCAGATGAAAGAGGAGGAAGTCCTCCCCTATCAGTGGACTTGGAAAGGGGCAGGGAGGAGATGAGGGAGGGAGGGTGGGATTGGGGAGGGACTGAGGGAGCAGGATACAGCTTGAATACAGAGTTAACAAAATGTAACTAATAAGAAAAATAAAATTAAGAAAATAAAAAAATAATAAAAATAAAAAAAATTTAAGGCCCTGGAACACTTGTTTTTTTAAAATGTGCATAAGGAAAAAATGTAAAATGTTAGTCACACAAGCCCCTAGATTTGACGTGTTCAAGTGAATGTATGTTGTTAATACCCTCCTTCCCTAGTTATTCCCAAGGTATATCAGTAAGTTCCCAGGCACAAAGTTGATTTCCTCCACCTCTTCCTGCCTGTTAGCATTTCTCAGCCTCAGTATCTTGTTTGGTGTATGTCAGGAAAGGTTGAGAGTGTTAAGTAACCCATGTCTCTGCAGCTACCTTCAATCACTGAGGGATAATTTGTGAATACTTAGTACTCCACCTTCTTCACATCTGAACATGACAATTTGTAATTGTGGTCCATAGAGTTTGTCAGGAGAATGAAACCCATCTTTCCCAGACAGAAATAGATTGCATATTAGTATGGCTTCCTTTAGCTTCCTCTATTTTCCATTTCCTCACAATTTTATAAAGAAAATCTATACAGACAAGAAAGAAATAGGTAAGGAATACTCAGGGTCAAACCCACACTTCTGAAAAATCTCAGATGGCTAGTGCGGAGTCTATACACTGAAAATCATTGCTGCCATAGATTAGTTTCTTCCCTTTTCAAGTGTATCAGAACTGCTACAACCATATTGACTATATAGGCCAAGTATAATTTACAACCCTTTTATCCATTGGAAAGTGCACCCTCCTTGAGTTCCACCAAGGAGCTTGAAAATTAGTCTATGTACCTCAAGAAGCTATATTAACAACACAAAAAGGCAGAAAAAAAATCAAACAAACTCAGACTATTCCTTTCCTTAAACCAGTATAGACATCTTTTGCCTGTCATCACCATTCCATTCTCACGTTTCAAACTATCCATGCATGTCTTTATTATAGCCCTGTGTCATATGTTAACATTTTAATCAATTACAAACTGCATAAATAACTATGGTACTATAAGTTTAAAATGGATATAAAAAGATATTATCTACCACTATTCTGGCCATCATAACACAGCACAGAACATTAACAAACCGATTACTAAACTGGGCTGGGGCTGGGGTAAATAAACTGACAGTGCAGTAGGTCATATAAAGTATAGAATAAGCCAGTCAATGCCTATAATCTACCACTCAGGATTCCAAGGTCAAATACTTTGCTGTGTTACTGTGTTGGCAGTCTCATAAATCTTATATTTACTGTCTCTTGAATGTGTAGTTTTACCCTGTTTTTTTTTTAAACCTAATTTTGTGCTTTGTTCGTCATGGTTCTAGGAACAAATTATATGTAATTTGTTCCAATTAAATGTAACACTATCACTATGTTTTTGCAAATATATGATGTTTGATCAACAATGAAATCATCTATTGATAAGTTTCTTAGAACACACCTGTATTGTTAAGAAACATGTCTGTAAATTCGATGGGACAACAGAAAACTGTGAAATCCCCAACCAATTTCAGCACAATAAATTGTATATACATTTACTATGTACGATCACCACTTCATGCACTTCTCAAAAGAGTTGCGTTTTTTGTCAAAGCAACAACACCAATACCCCTCAGTACAGACGGTAACAAGTGGGTTCCATAGTAATGGGAAGAGGGACAGCCTCTGACATAATCTGATTGGCCTGCTCTTTGATCACCTTCCCCTGAGAGGGGAGCAGCCTTACCAGGCCACAGAAGATGACAATGCAGCCATTCCTGATGAGATCTGATAGACTAAGATCAGAAGGAAGGAGAGGAGGACCTCCACTATCAGTGGACTTGGGGAGAGGCATACATGCAGAAATCGGGGGAGGGTGGGATCCGGAGGGGAGGAGGGAGGGGCTTATGGGGGGATACAAAATGAATAAAGTGTAATTAATAAAATAAAATTTAAAAAAATCTCAATGCATGCATTCGGACTTCTACACATCATCCTGTCACTCTATCCACCTTTAAAAATTAACTTTGGCTGCACATTAGAATCAAGTGGAGAATTCAACAGTTCCTAAACCCAGGCTACAGCCCAGACTCATTAATTCAATCATGAGGTGGAGTTCTGAGCATTATTATTAATTTCAATGTGTTATCCAAGGCTGAGTGTCACCATGCCAGTGGAATTTAAAATGCATCCTTTTGTTGATAATGCTGCATTTGGTTTGGGGGACAAGACAACAAATTTGACCACAGGAAATATTGGCAGAAAGAGTTTTGGCTTGAGAGATCCATCTGTATTGTGCAATTAGGTATTTTAAAAACAGGATACTAAAAACCAGAAGGTAGCCTATGGAGTGTGCCTATAATTATTATGGAGAGCACTACTTGCTTATGAAAAACTGTAGAAAGAGGTTTTATTTGTTGCTTTATAAATTAGGGATAAATACAAATTATTGTTTGCTCAAAACTCCTGGTGTGTAGCTTATCTCGACTGCTATTCCATTTATTATTTGTCTTAAAATTACTTACATCTTTTTTAATACAACAGTAAACTGGTAATCATTGAAGTTGTCCAAATAGGTTGTGTTATCTCACTCTCATGACTTTTTCCATGCTTTGCTATCCTCTTAGACTACCATTTCTTTTTCCTAGTCTATCTTCTTCTTCCTTTATCTTCATCATCCTTTAAAGGTCTGTGAAAGAGACACCTTTTAAGGGAAGGCTTTTACCCCAATTATGGGTTCTCATAAAAACCCTCCTTTATCATTCTACTTTTTAATTGCTCCATTGCTTTGTGTACCTTAGGACCAGATGCCACAGATGTCAGCAACCAGTATTTAGAAATTCTATTTATACACACCACTAAAGCATTTATTTTTCTTTTTAAAAATATTTGTATATTCATTTATTTTAAGACAAGTTCTCTCTGTGTAGCCTTCACCTTGTTGTCCTGGATCTCCCTATGAAGGGCAGACTGGCCTTGAACTCACAGATACCCACCTTCCTCTGCTTTCCAAGTGCTGGAATTAAAGGTGTGCACCTCTGCTTGGCCCTTTCTACATCTTAATTTATGGAAGTTCGTTACTTTGACTTTAGAATCATATTGTTGTCATTGACTCAGATGCCCTGATCCCAAGCAAGTAGATTGCATTAGTACTTAAGGAGCCATGTATAGAAAATGTGATGTTATGTTATTTCAAAGTACAGTTCCTCCCCATTATATTCAAGCATACATTCTAGTTGGTCCTTTGAGCCCCCAATAGTTTTTGACATGTATCTACTATTGTACTTGGGACACAAATTCTATTGTGCTTGCTACTATCAAAGCTCACCAATTTTTCTATCTTATTTATTTATTTTTTTATTCATTTATTTTTAATTAACTACAATTTATTCACTTTGTATCCCAGCTGTAGCCCCCTCCCTCATCCCCTCCCAGTTCTACCCTCCTTCCCTCCTCTCCTCCCATGCCTCTCCCCCAGTCCCTGATAAGGGAGGTCCTCCTCCCCCTCCATCTGACCCTAACCTGTCAGTTTTCATCAGTACTGGCTGAATTATCTTCCTCTGTGGCCTGGTTACACTGATCTCCATTTAGGGGGAAGTGATAAAAGAGCCAGACACTGAGCTCATGTCAGAGACAGCCCCTGTTCCCCTTACTAAGACACCCACTGGAACACTGAGGCACCACAGGCTACATCTATGCAGGAGTTCTAGGTTATCTCCATGCATGATCCTTGGTTAGAGTATCAGTCTCAGAAAAGAGCCTTGGGCCAAGATTTCTTTGCTTCTATTGCTCTCCTTGTGGAGCTACTGTCCCCTCCAGATTTTTCATTACCCCTTTTTTTCATAAGATTCCTAGCACTGGCCCAAGTCAGGTTGCCCCAGAAAAAAAGACTGACTCAACAGATTTGTGCAAGACTGCCACTGGAGAATTCTTTCAAGAACACTGTTAGCCATAGAGTAAAGAATACACAATAAGTGGAAGGAGAAGTTGAGCCATGGAGAAATTTCAAGAGGAACCTCTACCACCCCTATAACCCTATAACACTATATTAGGCTAAAGTTGACCCTCCAGAGTTACTCAGAACAAATTCACAGGACTAAAATTTGTACCTTTGTGTTGTAACACTATATCAATAGATAAAGGCTACCCATAAAAGAAGTGTGTAATTTTAGTTGAGTCAAGCCCTTTATTCAAAGGCAATATCTTGAGATGAAGTAAAATAAAGACTATCAGAAAAAACTGGCAACACCAAGTGAAGAGTGGGAATGTCAAACTTTCAGGGAAAATTTGAAATCGGAGCACATCATCATCTACAGTTGGTTTCTGGAACTCCTTTCGTGAAGAAAGGGAGAGAAAAGTGTAGCAGAAGTGAAAGAACACCAGGTTAGGGGGTTAAGAGATGTCAGAGAACATTGTTTCTGTCAGAATAAAAGCTTTGAAAATGAAACTCTTCACATTCTCCATACTTTATAGTATATTTGGGTTGTTTTATAGTAGAAAATGTCTCTATAAATGTCAAGTAACCATTTCTTAGGTAGGAATTATAAGAAGTAAGCAGTACACCCATAACATCAGTGTTACCATGTGAACAGGAAGCCAAGCCAAAGAACACAAGGGGATGAGGATGTTCCAGTGAACAAATCAGGCCACTGAACCATTCTCTCTCCTACAGCCAGGAGATTCATTTTGCAGGATAAACAGTCCTGGATTCTGTTTTAACAAGAAAGAAGTATTTCTTTATGGCACCCCTTCTAACCACTTTAAAAATGTTATAGGTGAAGTAGGGCAATCATTTCATAACTCAAGAGAAATGAGGTATTTTTAAGTTTTTACCACTTTGTAACACGCACCCTTTTCAGTAAAGAAAGAAATTTAAATTTTAAAGCTTGATTATATTTAGCCAAAAACTCATCTCTAAAGTTAAGGCAGCTTTTTCTGCAGGCTGGACTATCCGAGTGAGAAAGGGTGGCTTTTCCGAGGGATTATCTTGTACATGAAATTATCATACCACATCGAATATAGTTTTAAACAATGTTAGAAACCTACCAGTTTTATCCTATCAGCCACTGCTGATCACTTATTTACAACCGACTGGGCTGTTGTCGGCCCCTAATGATTGCCTAATGTGAATGCAGAAGGCTTTATCTATTTACAAGAATGCTTAGAACTTTAGTGCTAAACAGTGTAACACTGAAGAACAGTGCTTTCCACTTCCTTGCCCAGTGAGGATATTTATATTTGGACCTCATGGACCTCATCCTTTTGACATTGCTTCTTAGGCCAACTCTTTTTTTATAATGTAGTCAAGCTTAGGCCTTTTAGCTAAGGCAGTCTCCCAGCCAGCTATCAAGGTTAACCCAACTAACCCTGGCATTATATCCCACTCCTTGGCTAGCTGTACCTCTCTGCTCTGGTCTGGTCCATCCATTCACCTCCTTATCTGCTGGTAAATCTCCAACCTGGTTTCTTCTCCCAGCCGCCCCAACCCCCATCTCCTCTCTGAAGTTCCACGCAGTTATTGGTTGTAAGATCTTTGTTATTGCCAATCAGATACAGTTCTAGATTGCCTTAGGCATGTAAGGAAGGAAGAGTATTTACAAAAGAGAAAACCCAATAATGGGGCATATAAATAGTAATACCAGAAACCTGCTAGTATTGAACTCTTTGCTGGCACACAATTAACAATTGAATATACAGAGACATACCTTACTCAACGTACCCCAGCATCTTCCTCTTTTAGTCCAATAAATGGCTTTTTATCTAACATCAATAAATTATATACAATAATTACAATTATGTGAACTATAAGGTAAGAATGACATTGACAATTTCCAGTCCATTTGTATTTGGCAACCTTGGAGAAAGTACTATCTATCCTCTCTTGGCATGTCCAGACTTTTGTACCTAAATCACGTTCTATCATTTCTCAAGCTTTCACATCCTCTAACCTTCACAACATGGATTTGCCATCCTTAAAACACCTTCTTAGACCCTCCTACCTTTGTAACTTGCATTTGTCAACTTTAAAACGCCTTCTTAAACTTCCATATTCTTCAACCTTCATAACTTCCATTTACCACCCCTAAAACAGCTTCTTAGACTCTAAAACACTTTTTTTTAGATTTTTCACAACCTAAGATTTTTATTTCTTTATGAGCTTATACCTCTTTTGTGAGTTTTCCCTTTTGCATCTGATCACAAAGAACACTATAAGACTATAACTATCTCGTGTTCATCCCCATCAGAAACCTGAGAAGGATAAATTGAACCTGACTCAACAGTAAGTATAGAGAAAAGAGCTTTCAAATCTTTTGTGGCCAACTCTGTTTTTTTTTCTTTTTAACTAACTAATTAATTCCATTTGCATATTGGTCATCAGTAGCTCCATCTTCTCCTCAATCCAACTCTCCCTTCCATATCCCCTTTCCCTCACCCAGACATCCCCGCTCATCTATTCTCATGAGTACTTAGTTTGTCTTCCTCCCCTGTGGCCTTCTAGGAATGTCCCATCATGAGGAAGAGAGCAAAATGCAAGCAACATAGTCTATTTCAGAGATATCCCTCACTGCTTCTTAACTATGGAGCCTACACGAAATCTAAGATTTCCATAAGACTTACCTTCTTGGGTTCTTGCATTATAAAATGTCTATCCTGAACTATATGACTAAAATCCATTTATAAATGAGTAAACACCATGTGCGTCTTTTTGTGTCTGTGTTACCTCACTCAGGATAATCTTTTCTAGTTCCATGCATTTGTCTGCAAATTTCATGATTTCCTTGTTTTAATGAATGAGTAGCATTCCACTGTGTAAATGTACCACAGCTTCTTTATCCACTCTTCAGTTGAGGGACATCTAGGTTGTTTCCAGTTTTTGTCTATTATGAATAAAGCTGCTATGAACATGGTTGAGCAAATGTATTTGTTGTATGGTGGAACGTCAGTGGTATAGCTGTGTCTTGAGGTATGGCTTTTACCAGTTTTCTGAGAAAGTGCCAGATGGATTTCCAAAGTGGTTGTACAAGTTTGCACTCCCATGGAGGAATTGTCCCCTTTCTCCACAAAATCACCAGCATGGTTGACACTTGAGTTTTTTTTTTTTTTTTTTTTTTTTTTTTTTTTTTTTTTTTTTCAAAATAATACCAAATTTGTTTATAGGTTTATTTTTAATTTTGTGGGTTTAATTTTTATGTATAAATACATTTTCTACATTATACTTGGAGGAAAAAAAAATCACACGCTACAGTGTGGAAGTAAAAGTCAGAAAACAACCTGTAAGATTTGGTTCTCTTTTTCCACTGCAGTTGACCCTGGGTCTATTGAGTTCAGATCATCTGGCTTAGTCACAAGTATTGTTACTCACTGAGTCATCATTCACAGGCTATAGTTTGTTTTTCCAATTTTTTTTTTCAATGCAGTTTATTCAGGAACCTTGAACAATCCTCGGACCCTGGGGAAAGCCAGCCCACAGCTTAAGCTGTGGGCTGACACTTGAGTTTTTGATCATGGACATTCTGACATGTATAAGATGAAATCTCAGTATCATTTTGATTTGTAGTTCCCTGATGACTAAGGACATTGAGAGTTTCATTTACTTTTTTTCTTTTTTATTATTATCATTTATTACAATTTTTCAATTTGTATCCTGGCTGTGGCCCCCTGCCTAGGAGCAATTCTTTAAGTGCTTCTCCAGCATTCACAATTTCTCTGTTGAGAATTCTCTGTTTAGCTCTGTTTTCCATTTGTAATTGGATTATTTGGTTTGTTGGTGTGTAATTTCTTCAGTTATTTATATATTCTAGATATTAGCCATTTTTCAAATGTATGATTAGTAAAGATCGTTTCACAATCTGTAGACTGCAATTTCATTCTATTGATAAGTGTCATTTGCTTGAGAGAAGCTTTTCAGTTTTAAGAGATCCCATTTGTTAACTATAGATCTTAGCCTCTGAGCTCTTGGTTTTCTGTTCAGGAAGTTATCTCCTATGCCAGTGAGTTCAAGGCCCTTACCCACTTTCTACTCTTGCAGATTTATTGTATCTGGTTTTATGTGAAGGTCTTTGATCCACTTGGATTTGAGGTTTTTGTTGTTGTTGTTGTTGTTGTTGTTGTTTTGTTTGTTTTTGAGTGAGGTTTATTGGATGGAGATGGAGAAAGAGAAGGAAAGAGAGAGATGATGGGGGAGGGGCACCCTTATGGAGAAAGGGGAGAGGGTATAAGACAAGGGTAAGAACAAAAAAGCAAGAAATCAAGAGAGAGGCAGATAGCAAGCTAAGAGGCCCCTGTGGGTAGTGACCAATGATGACTTCATAGGTTACTAGGCAACCAAAAGAGGCCTCTGTGGATGGTAACCAATGATGACATCATAGGTTACTAGGCAACTGAAAAGCAGGCTGCCTAAATGTTAGCATTCCTCCCTATTTCTATAATTAAGAAAAACATGAGGAGGTTGGACTGCTTCTCATGTAAGGCAAGTTAAAGTATGTAAATGTAGGTTCATTGGAAGCAGCTCTTGGTGTCCATGCAAGGGGGTAAGAGAGAGAGAAAAAAAAAGTAAGAGCACCAAAATATCCAGATTACATGGTAAGGAGGAGAGTAAGCCCCTGCCCTGGAACATTCACGGTAAATGGTGGAGTTTGCCAGCCACACACTGCAGCAGATAGGGACAGAGGAATGCCAGGAGAAGCTGGAGCTGTTGGTCCTAGGCCTGAAGACTGAAGACTCCATTCCAGCCTTTTTTTTTTTTTTTTTTTGGTAATAAGTGGGTACTGGATAAAGATATCAATTATCTTTAGCTACTTCCTGCTCACACTGGGGTCATTGTAGGGAGGTCAAAAGGCTTAAATGTTGGCCAAGTCCAGGAAGCACAGGTTGTTTTGATGCTGTGCAGAGTCTGTGAGAACATCCCCTGCTGTGAGGAAAAGGTGCTGATCCAGCTTGACAAGGTCTGTGAGGTCATATTGGAACACCTGTAAGTAGTTGCTTTAGTGCTGTCATGGGTCTTGCAGGATACTGGAACATATGCAAAAGACAAAGATAAGTAGGTTATGGAGAAAATTCCTTAAGGTGTACATTTAAAACTTTCGGGAGAGTGAACAAAGATGGGAGGTTTGAATCAAGAAGAGACTTGAACATGGGAACCTCCATTTACTCAATAGCTGACCGTAATTAAAAAGGTTTTGCTTTGGATTTTTCATCTAAGGAAATTGAGGCCAAGTTTGGTTACAGAGGTCCAAAGATACACTAATGAGATCTATTAGTTTTAGAGGCATTTATTTGTTTATGTTAAAACTTGGCCAATATGCTTTTTCTTTACTATCAAAATGGTAAAATATGCTTAGTCTTGTTTTCTGGTATTATTATTCTGTAGTATAGCTTTAGACTTTAATAAGCTATGGATTTTTTTATATACTAAATCATACAGGAAACTGTTATGCTCTCACTTTAATGGACTATGTTTATGATTTTTAAATCTCCAACTTGAGACAAAACCTAAAGTGCTAATATTTGAAGGTTAAAAAAATACAAGTTAATAGTTGGTCATCTCATAGATGATCAAGTCCTCTAACATGTCCAAAACATGTTTATAGTCTTACAGATGCAAACATGGTCTTACTGCCATCTTAACTAAATAGCTGAGGATGGTCCCTGAGTCACCATATAGGAGTTAGTAAAAATAATAAGAGAGGAGTCTTTCTGATAGTCTCATTAACAGCACAAAACTATGATCCTTACCTTCCTGCTCTGAGGCTGTCAGCATTCATGCAGAAAAAAATAAGAGGTCTGCAATGCTTCATCCAGTGGAGGTGTAGCCAAAAGTCAACTCTGCTAGACAACTGTTTCAAATGCAGCTGGGAAGGATGCTAGTCCCACTGCTGCCTCAACAAGCCATGACTGCCAGCTAGCAGACTGTTCTCTGGAAGTCAAAATGCTCCCATGCAGGCTTGTGCTCTATGCCAAGCCATGGAGACTTAATCAGCACAAGAGCCACAGACACTTGCAGCCTTAGAGCTCTTTGGCCTGGCGGAGGACAAATGGCTTCTAGATTCAGCAACCTCTACCCACCTCACCCGGCCCAGGGTAACATTGCAGGTCTGTTTTAACCTCACACTCAAGTCCCATGGATATATTGCCAATTTCTTTCTTGGGGGGCTTCAGATGACTTCTCAGTCCTACTCATTAATATGCAGGAGATCAGGCCTTATGCCTCAAGCCTAGAGTTACTACTCTCAGGTCTAGACACAATCTAGTTTGTTACCAGACCCAAAAACCAGGTATCAGAAGTAATCTTTTACCATTATTTTAGCTAAAAAACAATAAATGTTCATAGCAGTCTCATCTATATCTCATAGTAAATAATTAAACACAAGGCCTAAGGATAAAACAGTTTGAATTATGAGGATATAAAAATGTTTTAAGATTGGTAAATGAAAGTTATAAAGTTTGCAAGGTCTGAGGTAATTTAAGGTATCCTAAATAGAAAAAAAATCTTCATATTTCCTCGTATTGCTATGCTACTATTGTATTAACTGTCTAGAGCTTTGACATTTATTACCAGAGCTCTGATTTATTAATCTAACTCTAATTAAAAAACCATTCCACTCTACCACCCACTATTATGGTACCAAGCTCAAAATTTTAAAATTCCTTTAGTTTATTTTTTAAGTATACACTTAAAAAATGATTCTAATTGTGCTAGACTTATATACATCCAGTCTTCTGGATAGGGAAGAAAAAGCCTCTCTTAATAAGGTGTAATCATACTAACGGTCAAGATGAAGTGAGTTTTTGCCCCTTCTATTTCAAGGAGGGCTTCTGCCTTTTCAGAGCTCACCTTAAAGAATGTTGATGCTGTTAACACAAATGTGTATGTCTACTGCCTTATTCCAGAATGTATATTTCACTGAAAATTACAATTGTGGTGCTAATGTGTCTGAAGTTTATCTCCTTTGTAAAACTTAAAACAATTTGTGTGTAAGTTGCAGGAAATCCACCTGAATCCACCTCTCAGGACAAATGAAACCTAGATAAGTAGTGCCAAGCAACAGCATAAGTTTCCCACTTATTGCCTATTTCACAGGGAGGGAGTCCTCACCCTTTTTTCTGGTTTGGGGACTTCCCTTTCCTTGCTACCCAATTGCTACATTCCTGCACCCAACTCCTGCTGATTGGTGAATCTTCACTTCTGGTTGGTGCAAACACTTTCTACTGCTCTGGTCAAACTACATACAATCCATTCATCTAAGACCGTCTCTCTTGGGTGAGATCTTTCCCTCTATCAGCACGGTTTTGCTCCCTCTCCTTCTCCCACAATATCCTAGCTAGGTAAACCATGTCTTCTACAAGCAACTGTGCCCTTGGTCTCTGGCCAATGCTCATGAGCTATTGGAACAGCTTGTACCATACTAATCATACTGAGTCAAACATACATACCATACTGAGTCAAACATTGCTCTTACGATGTCTTGACGGGTCACTGACTCCTACATGCCCAATAGGAATAGTCCATTCGTCCATTCCTCCAGATTCTCCTCTGAGATGTCTTCCTGAGAATTTCAGATTTTTAAGCTTACACACCTCTGTAACCAAACTTGAATTTGAGTTTTGTGCAGGGTGATAAATATTGGTCAATTTTCATTTTCTATATGTAGACATCCAGTTAGACCAGCACCATTTGCTGAAAATGCTATCTTTTTTCCGTTGTATGGTCTTGGCTCCTTTGTCAAAAATCAGGTGTGCATAGGTCTGTGGGCTTATTTCTTGGTCTTCAATTCAATTCCATTAACCAACCAGCCTATTTCTATGCCAATACCATGCGGTTTTTAGTACTGTTGTTCTGTACTATAGCTTGTGGTCAGGTACGGAACTACCTCCAAAAATTCTATTACTGTATAAGATGGGTTTTTTTTATTCTTTTTTTTCCATATAAAGTTCAGAATTGTTCTTTCAAGGTCTGTGAAAATTTGTGTTGTTATTTTTATGGGGATTGCATTGAATCTGTAGGTTGCTTTTGGTGATAAGGCCATTTTACTATTTTAATCCTACCAATCTATGAGCATGGGATATCTTTTCATCTTCTGATATCTCTTTCAATTTCTTTTTTTTCTTTATTAATTACACTTTATTCACTTTGTATCCCACCCCCCCCCCGTGGTTCCCTCTTTCCTTCCATCCCAATCCCTCCCTTCCTCCCCCTTCTCCATGCATGCCCCTTCCCAAGTCCACTGATAGGGGAGGACTTCTGTTCCTTCCTTCTGATCTTAGTCAATTAGGTCTCATCAGGAGTGGCTGCATTGTCATCTTCTGTGGCCTGGTAATGCTGCTTTCCCCTCAGGGGGAGGTAATTAAAGAGCAGGCCAATCAGTTCATGTCAGAGACAGTCCCTGTTCCTATTACAATGGAACCCACTTGGATACTGAACTGCCATGGGCTGCATAGTCCTTGGTTGGAATATCAGTCTCAGGAAGGGCCCTCTGTGCTCAGATTTTTTGGTTCTGTTGCTCTCCTTGTGGAGTTCCTGTCCTCTCCAGATCTTCCTGTTTCCTCTTTCTCCAGAAACCTGAAGTTTTTTTTAAACAGGTCGTTGACTTCCTTTATTAGAGTTATCCCTAGATAGTTTGTATTGTTTGTAGCTATTGTGAAGTGTGTGGTTTCCCTTATTTCTTTCTAAGCTAGTTTGTCATTTGTATACAGGAAGGCTACTGATTATTATTTTTTAATTAATCTTGTATCCAGCCACTTTGCTGAAGGAGTTTATCATCTGTAGTTCTCCATTAAAAATTTTGGGGTCGCTTACATATACTATCATATCATCTGCTAGTAGTGATACTTCCACATCTTCCTTTTCGGTTTGTATGTTTTTAATATGCTTTAATAGTCTTATTGCTCTAGTTAGAACTTTCTAGTATATATTGAAGAAATATGAAAAGAGTAGGCAACCTTGTCTTGTCCCTGATTTTAGTAGGATTGCTTTGAGTTTCTCTCCATTTAGTTTGATATTGGCTATCAGCTTTCTGAATATAGCTTTCATTATGTTTAGGTATGTGCCTTGAATCCCTCATCTCTCCATGACTTTTATCATGAAGGGTGCTGGAGTATTGTCAAAGGATTTTTCTGCATCTAATGATATGATCATGGGATTTTTTCTTTCAGTTTGTTTATATGATGGATTATGTTGATGGATTTTCATATGCTGAACCATCCCTGCATCGCCGAGATGAAGCCTACTTGATCATGATAGATGATGTTTTTAATGTGTTCTTGAATTCAGTTAGCAAGTATCTTATTGAGTATTTTTGCATCAATGTTCATAAGGGAGATTGGTCTGAAATCCTCTTTCTTTATTGAATCTTTGTGTGGTTTAGGTGTCAAGGTGACTGTGGCCTCATAGAACGAGTTTGATAATGTTGTTTCTGTTTCTATTTTGAGGAACAGTATGAGGAGTACTGGTGTTGGATCTTCTTTGAAAGTCTGGTAGAATCACATGGTAAAGCCATCTGATCCTGGGATTTTTTTTGGGGGGGGGGTTGGGGGGTTGGGAGAATTTTAATGGCTGTGTCTATTTCCTTAGGGATTATAGGGCTGTTTTAACTGTTTACCTACTCTTGATTTAACTTATGTAGGTGAAATCTATTAAGAAAATTGTCCATTTTCTTTAAATTTTCCAATTCTGTGGAATACAGGCATTTTAAGTTAAGACATAATGATTTCTTGGATTTCCTCAATGTCTGCTTTTATGTCCCTCTTTTTATTTCTGAATACATATTTTTTAAATAATATGGATACTATTTCTCTATCTTTTAGTGTTTGGCTAGGGGGTGTCTATTTTTTTTTATTTTTTCAAAGAACCAGCTCTTGGTTTGGTTGATTTTTTTTTTTTGTATTTTTCTCTGTTTCAGCCCTGAGTTTGATTATTTCCTGCCTTCTACTCCTCTTGGGTGTGTTTGCTTTCTTTCTAAAGCTTTCAGGTGATCTCTTAAGTTGCTAATATGGGATCACTCCAATTTCTTCTTGAAGGCGCTTTAGCACTTCTTTCATGGTGTCCCATAAGTTTGGGTACATTGTGTCCTCATTTTCATTGAATTATAGGAATTCTTTAATTTGTTTCATTATTTCTTCCCTCACCCAGTGATCACTGAGCAGAAAGTTGATTAGTTATCATGAGTGTGTAGGCTTTTTGATGTTTCTGTTGTTGTTGACGTCTAGCTTTAATCTATGGTGGTCTGATAAAAAGCAATGGTTAATTTGATTTTCATGTAGCAGTCATTACTGTCCTTTCCCCAGAGTCTACAGTCTTTTATGGACACTGATTATTTAGAATTGTGCTGTAATACTATTCTTCTTTGGTATAAATTTTCTTTTTAAAATTTAATTCATTTATTTTATTTTATATAAGTAAGTTTCTTTTCATATATATTCTGATCCTGTTTCAATTCCCTCAAATAATACCAGACAACAGCAAGATTTATCCATGTGTAATGATATATATAAATGTTGTCTTCAGCAATAGGGCTGTAACAACGGTTTGCAAAGAGCAACCAACAGCTTTGGCAAGAGCCTGAGATGTTTGAACTTTTTCATGTTCTCCTTTTGTCCATTGACTCAACTACATGTAATCTGTTCATTTCTGGCCCTGGAGGTTTCACTTACTGGTGAAAGATATCATGTTGGGGTGTTCTCTCTCCCAGTATTTGGTGACTCCATTTATCTATTTTTTTTCATATATGTATATACTTTAAGATTATAGAGTATTAAGTTTCTCTATGGCCCCTCAGATTGCCCTTTGTGTTAGTTGTCCCTTTTTATATTCCCTTCTTTATTCATCTCTTCTATCCTCCTTCATATGGAACCCTCCTACTCCATTCCCTCTACCCTGTCTCTCCATTACTATATATTCTATTTTCAACTTGGGGGTATTTTCTTATCTTCCTTCTCCCTTCTTTGATACCTAACATCTGTGGTTATGCAGATTTACATGTACACCAAAGGTTTAAAAGCTTATATACACATATAAGAGAAAATATACAATTTTTGTCTTTGGAGGTATAAGTTACCTCGTTCAGGATGACTTTTTTAGTTTCGTTTATTTATTTGCAAATTTCATAATTTCTTTCTTAAGAGATGAATACTATTCCATTATGTAAATAAATCTTATTTTCATTATCTATTCATTAATTGATGGACATCTAAGCTCTTTTAAATTTCTCGATAGAACAGCAATGTATGAGAATTAGCATCTATGTGATACGATGTAGGGTCCTTTGGGTATATAACCAAAAGTTGTATAGTTGAATATTGAAATAGATCTATTTCCCAGCTTCCTGAGGAAATACCACACCAATTTCTATAGTACTTGTACAAATTTGTACTCCCATCAGCCATAGATGAGTGTTCCCCCTTATTCCACACTTCACAAATATGAGCCTTCATCTTTATTATTGGTCTTTGCCATTCTGATTGGCAAAAGATGATATGTAACAGTAGTTTTGATTTGCATTTCCCTAATGACTAAAGATGTTGAACATTTTCTTTATTTCTTTTTTTCCAAATTGATTTTTAATTGATTTTCTTACAGTTTATTCATTTGTATATCAGGATTGTAGCCCCCTCCCTTAATTTCTTCCAGTCCCACCTTCCCTCCCTCTTCCCCCTTACTCCTAGACCTCTGAAAGGGGTAGTTCTCCTCTCTGCCGTTTACCTCAAACTTATCAAGCCTCATTTTCGATCCTCTTCCTCTGTGAGCCCTACCAAGACCACATTACCAGGAAGAAGTGATAAAAGAGCAATCTCCATTTTCTTTATTTCTTAGGCATTTCTACTTCATCTTTTTCAAACATGGAAGTAAAAGTTCTTTTTGTTTGTTTGTTTATGAGCTATAAAAAATGGATGGTAGATAAATGAGACTTGACCCATAGGCCAGAGTTTACCTATCTTTGATGCACACCAGTGAACCAAAATATGTCTCTGCTCTAAGGCTTTAGACAATACTGATTAATCACAATTGTTGGAAAATACTGCCATCAGTCATTTTGTAAGTTCCTCACATGATTCCTGTACACAGATAAGTTTAAGACTTATTCATTTCTAAATTTCATTCTATTCTTTCAGGTAATAGTCACAACCTCTAACTTTGACCTTCTTTGTCATTGCTAATATTCCTAGCAAAAGCCCTTAAGTTAACATGGTGTAAATTTCAAAATCAAGTCTTCATTATGGAATAAGTTCATCCATATTTGAAATAGACGTGAAAGGAGTAATATACTACTTTTCAAGGCCTGTGTACAGTCATAGACAGATCATTTATTTGAGGACATGATACTAGGCTGCTGGGGAGACCAAAAGAGTAAAATGAGGAGAGTAATGCTAGAAAAGAGATAAGCTAAAACAGGAAGGAGTTTTACAAGAAATATCCAGAATACTAGTACAAAGTCATTGCAAGCCAATGTGTTCAGAACTCATGTGAGTATTTGAATGTAACTCTCAGTGTACCCTTAGTACAATTATCACTTCATACATGGGGTAATGTGGACTAAATGCTACTTGTACACTGCCAGCAAGGTTATATATTGAATCCTTAACCACTGTTATGGGGGTATAGGTTTATGTAAGGTCATAAGGTGGGACATCAATTCTATAATTAATGAACATATAATAGAAGACATCAGAGAACTTGATCTCATGTTCTCAAGTTTCACAATGTAAGAACATAGAGAGCTACCTGAAAATCAAGAAAGTTTCATTTGAAATTCTTTTTATATATTTATTTTTATATTAATTAGTTTATTCACTTTGTATCCCAGCTGTAACCCCTTCCCTCATTCCCTCCCAATTCCACCCTTCCCTCCCTCTTCTCTTCCCATGACCCTCTCCAAGTCCACTGAAAGAGGAAGTCCTTCTCCCCTTCCATCTGACCCATATCAGGTCTCATCAAGACTGGCTACATTGTCTTCCTTTGTATGAAACTAGGCATAGAAAGATTATGCTTGAGCATAATAAATGATATATATTGTTTGTTCAAAATAATAAATATATTAATAAGCATGGTTTTAACTTATCCATTTATTTATAAGAAAATTGTTTTTTTTTTCCCAGAACTCTCTTTGTAGAACAAGCTGACCTCTAACTCACAGAGGTTTGTCTACCTCTGCCTCCTGAGTGAGTGCTGGCACTAAAGGCATGTGCCACCATGGCTGGCTCTATTCCATATTTTTTCTTTCCATTTTTAATTTTAATTTTAATTAATTATACTTTATTCACTTTGTATCCCCCCGTGGCTCCCTCCCTTCTCCTCTCCCAATCCCACCCTCCCTCCCCCTTCTCCACACATGCCCCTTCCCAAGTCGACTGATAGGGGAGGTCTTCCTCTCCTTCCTTCTGATCCTAGTCTATCAGGTTTCATCAGGAGTGGCTGCACTGTCTTCCTCTATGGCCTTGTTTAGAAAACTGATAAAACATACTACTTATTTTATTTTTTATTTTTAGCTATTGTGCTAGGGACCAAATCCAAGGATTTATGTAAGCTAAGCTAGCATCCTAGTGATAGCCCATCCTCAGACTCTGCATGGCTTGCTCTGTCCTGACAGTGAAAATAAAAGAGGCAGAGTGACAGATAGAAAAAAGACAGAGAGAGAAAGAGTAAATTCATTCACATAAAAATAATGTTAAAGTTTTAAATTTCAGCTCATTTCCCCAAGCATTTTTATATTATTAAGATATGTCAATACACAGTGTATATCTTATTCAAATTTTAAGTACAGAATAAAGTTCTTAATTTTTGGTCTTAACAGATGTGTTGCCCCCTTTGTCCTTTCTCCATGTACTGTGTTTTCTAATTAGTTTTCATTCCCCTTTCTTTAATGGTCTTGAATAGTATCTACCCCATAATAATGTATACATTTTTAGATAATATTTATATTCCAAAACACTACAAACTTCAATTTCCTAATTACCTAATTTCCATTGCATCCTACTTAGTTATATTCTCTCTAATTGAAAACAAAGAAATCATGAATTTTTAGCAAATGGTGAAAATTAGAAAAGATCATTCTAAGTGAGGTATATCAGAAGCAGAAAGACAAATGATATATACTCACATATAAGTGGATATTAGACATATAATATAGGATAAACATACTAAAAGCTATAGTCCTAAAGAAGCTAAAAAGGAAAATGTTTTATAAAAAATGATTTAAATATGACACTTTAGAGTCACCATGACAATATAGATAATAGAGTTTTTTTCTCCAAAGTTGCCAAATACATATGGACTGGACATTGTGAATGTAATTATTACATAATAGTTCTCATAATTGTTCTTTTTGTATATAGTATATTGATGTAAGAAAAAAATGCATTAGTTTTTTTCATGAATTTTACCATTGTTCTTTAATGAGTAGATGTATATGAGTGTTTTCTGATTTGTATACTGTATATATATATATATATATATATATAGTATACATATATATATATATATGTACTGTGATCTCTTCCCATTCTTAATTCCCTGCCTCTACCTAAATATATAATTTTCATGGAAAATTTGAATTATCTATATGTTTCTTCCACTGTGTTCATTGTAGTATTTTACACTTAGGGGGCTCCATAAATCCCTGTTGAATTAATGAACGATCATTAAAGTATCTCAACTATAAGCCATGCATCTGTCAACAGTCTTCATACTTGGTAACTATACCAAAGCAAATACTAAAACTCCGTGAGATAACATTTGTGTGTCATTGTGATTATAAAAAGCTATGGGGTTTCTGGATGCATTTGATTTAAGTGTGTGACTATGTTAATATCACAGTATCTAATGGATGCCATTAGATGGAAATATTCAGAGCAACACTGTTTGCTCCTCTGTTGACATATGGACTATTTCACTAAGCATAAGTCCTAGACATGCAAATGTCCTCAAGACATATTTCAAAGAAGAAAGTGTGCTGGGTAGCCTAGATTACTTTCTTTCTGCCTACTGAGGGCCATGTTGGATAGAAACCATCTATCAAGTGAGATTACATGATACAATTCAAAGTCTTTGGCCTTTCTGGGTCAAAAGAAGCACTAATGTTGCTGTTATATAAAAAGAATTGAAAGAGATTGGGAATATAATTAATGTTGGGCTTCAAAGCTTCCATAGTTTCATGTGAGTTATGGTTTTCATCTAAACATGCTGTCTACTATGTATGGTTATATCCTATTGATAACCTCACAGGTCTTGTGTGATTTAGTTATAATTCTGTCTCTTTCAAGTCAATACAATTGAGTCATGACTGTTAGGACTGAAGGACATATTCCAATTATCTAACTATTCAAGTGTCAAGATTATAAATATATGATTCTGAGTCTAAAACATCAAAACACATTCCTTTGTTTAGCACTTGTCAACCACAAATAATGTAAAGAACCTTGGTGTGACTCTAACCAAGCAAGTGAAAGACTTGTTTGGAAAAAAAAAAAAAAAAACAACTTCAAGTCTATAAAGAAAGAAATTGAAGAAGATATCAGATCTCCCATGCTCATGGATCATTAGGATTACCACTGAAAATGGCCATCCTTTCAAAAGTAATCTACAAGTTCAGTGCAATTCCCTTCAAAAACCAACACAATTCTTTACAGAACTGGAAAGAACAATTTTCAATTTCATATTTTAAAAAATCCCCAGAATTGCTAAAACAATCCTATACAAAAACAGATCATCTGGAGGTATCTCCATCCCTAATCTCAAACTGTACGACAGAGCAATATAAATAAAAACTGCATGGTACTAGCCTAAAAACATAATGGTGGATCAATGGAATCAACTGAAGACTCAGAAATAAATCTATACAACCAGGAATACTTGATGTTTGACAGAGAAGGCAAAACCATACAAAAGAAAAATGACAGCATATTCAACAACTGGTGTTTCTCTAACTGAAGGTTTACATATAAAAATGCAAATAGAACCCTACTTATCACCCTTCACAAAACTAAATTCCAAGTGGGTCAAAGACCTCAACATAAAACCAGAGACAATAAATTTGTTAGAAGAAAAAAGAGGGAAGAGGCATGAAATAATTGGCACAGTAGGCAACTTCCTAAATAGAAAAAACACCAACAGCATAAGCTCTAAGATCAACAATCAATAAATGGGACATCATGAATCTGAAAAGCTTCTGTAAATCAAAGACACTGTCATCAGAACAAAATTACAGGCTACAGACTGAGAAAGGATCTTCACCAACCCTATATATGAAAGAGGGTTAATATCCAGAATATATAAGGAACTCAAAAAGTTAAACACCAATGAGTCAAGTAATCCAATTAAAATATGGGTTACAGAGCTAAACCAAGAATACTCAATAGAGGAGTATTGAATTGCAGAAAAACACTTAAACAAATGTCCAAAATCCTTAGTCATCAGGAAAATGCAAATCAAAATGACCCACAGATTTCACCTTACACACAACAGAATGGCTAAGATCAATTCTCAAGTCACAACATATGCTGGAGAGGTTGTAGAGAAAGGGGAACCCTTCTCCACTGCTGGTGGGAGTGTAAACTTGTACACCCACTTTGGAAATCAATCTGGCACTTTCTCAGAAAATTAAGAATAGTGTTACCTCAAGATCCAGCTATACCACTCCTAGGCATATATCCAAAATATGCTCAAGTGTACAACAAGGAAATTTGCTCAACTATGTTCATAAAGAAGCTTTATTCTTAGTAGCCAGAATCTGGAAACAACTCACATGTAATACTACTCAGCATTTAAAAAACAAGGAAATCATGAAATTTTCAGGCAAATGGTGGGAACTAGAAAAGATCATCCTGGTGAGGTATCCCAGATGCAGAAAGACACACATGGTATATACTCACTTATAAGTGGATATTAGATGTACAATATTGGATAAAATTACTAAAATCTAATCAAGAAGGAGGACCCTGGATAAGATGATCAATCCTCATTCAAAAAAGCAAATTGGATAAACACAGGAAGAGGGAGAAAACAGGGAGCAGGACAGGAGCCTACCACAGAGGGCCACAGAAATTCTCTACTCAGCTGGGTATCAAAGTAGATGCTGAGACTCATAGTTAAACTTTGGGCAGAGTACAGGGAATCTTATGAAGAAGGGAGAGATAGAAAGACCTGGAGGGGACAGGAACTCTACAAGGAGAGAAACAGAACCAGAAAATCTGGGCACAGAGGCCTTTTCTGAGACTGATACTCCAACCATGGTCCATGCATGGAGATAACCTAGAACCCTGGTATAGATGTAACCCATCTCAATTCAGTATCCAAGTGGGTACCCTAGTAAGGGTAACAAGGACTGTCTCTGACATGAACTCAGTGGCTGGCTCTTTGATCACCTTCCCCTGATGGGGGAGCAGCCTTACCAGGACACAGAGGAAGACAATGCAGGCAGTCCTCATGAGTCTTGATAGGCTAGAGTCAGAGGGAAGGGAAGGAGGACCTTCCTTATCAGTGGACTTGGAGAGGGTCATGGGAGGAGAAAAAGGAGGGAGGGTGGGATTGGGATGGGATAAGGGATGGCACTACAACTGGGATACAATGATTATAAATTGTTAAAAAAATAAATTTAAAACAATAAGATGATGAATACATTAATAAAAAACGAAATACTGCTGTTGTTACTATGTTGCTCCTCTAATTATTCACTTATAAAATAAGGGGTTTTTAATAATTTAAAAACATTTATTCTGAGCATTGTTTTTTGTCTGAGTATATTTTGACATGATGTTTTGCCTTTGTAATAAAAACAATATGTGCCAATCACCACCAATTCCACAATAGAAGGAACTAGCAATATTTGGTCACTAATATCTATTAACATCAATGGTCTCAACTCTGTAATAAAAAGACACAGACTAACAGATTGGCTGCCGAAACAAGATCCAACATTCTGCTGCATTCATGAAACACAGTGGATCCAAGATGGTGGTGTTAACCATGCAGGGTATTTGAACAGCAGTTCAACAGTGAGAGCATGGTGATGAGCAGGGTGTACTGTGGACCCCAAAACCCCGATGTCTGTGTTTTTCAGATAAGAGGAGAATCCACAGGGATTCTTGAAGGTCCATCTTTTGGCCACGTGGCTAATACCAAGAAAAACTCCTGGGCTTCCACCCAGCACTGCTGCCTTAGGCTACCCACCCAATGCCACCATCTGTGAATACCTTCCTGTGACTGGAGGCAGCTGTGTGCTCTGACCTTGCAGCCCTAAGCCACCAATCGGAACCCACCATCAATGGAGACTTTCCTGAGGACAACAGCTTGCAAGCTGGGCTCCTACCCTAAATCCTTAGGCCACCCACCCACGCAAGGTTCTGCCCCCGCAGCCTTAGGCCACCCACAGTCCAAGCCCACTTTCTGTGGCTATCTTCCTGGACCCAGAGCCAGGCAGCTCTGCCCTTGGGTGCTCACTCTCACTGCCTCTGGAGTGAATACCTTCCTGTACTGTGGGTGAGACTCCAAGCCTGAGCCCCCACTCTCAGAGTCCTGAGGACACCTTCTGGGCACTAGACACTCATTTCCAAACCTAGGAGACCACACTCAAAATCCTGTGGACATCTTCCTGGTCTCAGCAGCTAGTGAGAGTCACTCTCACCGCCCAGTGCAAGGGATACATTCTGGTACTGTGGGGGAGGTGCAGCTCCATTCTGCCTACTGCCATTCTGCCTAATTCACCGAGGTCAGAATCAGCCAGCACAGCATAGAAAGTGAACACAGTATTTCTGAGCTAAGCTTGGGACCCAGGTTCCATTCCCTACTATCTAAGGGAAGCCTGTGGGACACTGGAGAAGCTCTAGGCAAAAAGAACTCAGCACCCTGGCTCACATAGGCCAGAATCAGCCAGCCCAGCACAGAGAATCCAGCGGAGCTGAACTAGACACCTGACCCAAGTTTCATTGTCCTCTTCCCCAAGGAGCCTGTGAAGCACTGGAGCAGCTCTAGGCTCCAAGATATTTCTGCCTTCTCACAAACAGCCTATCCCACTGGGTTGGAAACAAGCTGCTAGCACAGCCAGTGAACCCAGTGTCGGTGAAGCAGGCCTGGGACCCTAGTCACATCCTCCACCTTCTTAAGGAAGCCTGTGGACACTGGAGCAGCTTTAGACCCAGAGATCTTACCGCCTCTGCCCCAGCTATCGGGGGCCCAGACAATGAGCCAGCAGAGACAGTGAATCCAGGGAAGACGACTCAAGACTCAAGAGACAGGTGGATTCAGGCTGTACTACAGGCTCCAAGAACAATCAGTCAAGAGACAACCACATGGTTGGAGGCCAGTGTGAGAATACAGGCGCTTTCTCAGACAACTAGGAATAGCGCTTCCTCAAGATCTAGCCATACCACTCCTAGGCATGTATCCAAAAGAGGCTCAAGTACACAATAAGGACATTTGCTCAACCATGTTTGTAGCAGCTTTATTTGTAATAGCCAGAAGCTGGAAACAGCCCAGATGCCCCTCAACTGAAGAATGGATGCAGAAACTGTGGTACATCTACACAATGGAATATTACTCAGCAATGAAAAAATGAAGAAATCATGAAATTTGCACGTAAATGGTGGGACCTGGAAAGGATCATCCTGAGTGAGGTGTCCCAGAAACAGAAAGACACACACAGTATATAAGTATATACTCACTTATATAGACATATCATATAGAATAAACCTACTAAAATCTGTACATCTAAAGAAACTAATCAAGAGAGAGGACCCTGACTAAAATGCACAATCCCCACCCCGAAAGGCAAAGAGGATGGGCATCAGAAGAAGAAAACAGGAAACAAGTCAGGAGCCTGACACAGAGGACCTCTGAAAGGCTCTGCCCTTCAGACTATCAAAGCAGAAGCTGAGACTTAATGGCCAACTGTTGGGCAGAGTGAATGGAATTTTATATAAGAAGTGGGAAACAGTAAGATCTGGAGAGGACAGGAACTCCACAAAGAGAGCAACAGAACCAGAAAATTTGAACACAGAGGTCTTCCCAGAGACTCATACTCCAACCAAGTACCATGCATGGAGATAACCTAGAACCCCTGCACAGATGTAGCCCATGGCAGTTTAATGTTCAAGTGGGTTACATAGTAATGGGAAAAGGGACTGCCTCTTGACATAATCTGATTGGCCCGCTCTTTGATCATCTCCCCCTGAGGGGGGAGCAGCCTAACCAGGCCACAGAAGATGACAATGCAGCCACTCCTGTTGTGATCTGATAGACAAGAATCAGAAAGAAGGAGAGGAGGACCTCCCTTATCAGTGGACTTGGGGAGGGGCATGCATGAAGCAGGGGGAGGGAAGGTGGGTTCGGGAGGGGAGGAGGGAGGAGATTATGGGAGGATACAAAGTCAATAAAGTGTAATTAATAAATGTTTAAAAAAATACAGGCAACAAAAATCAGGACACCATGGCTTCACTAGAATATCTCCAAAATCAACAGATACTCACTCTATTGCAGCTGAAACACAGGAAAAATGATCTTAAATCTATAACTATGCAGTTATTCGAGGCACATAAAGAGGAAATGAAAAAAAAAATGGAGGCCATCTGTGGGAGGCGCCTGTCCTGTTCCCTGTCTTTTCCTGCTCCCGGTGTCTATCATGTTTGTCCTTCTGGATGAGGATTGATTATCTTCCCTAGAGTCTTCCTTGTTTAGCTTCTTTAGGAGTATAGATTTTAGTAGGTTTATCTGATATTATGTGGCTAATACCCAATCATGAATGAGTACATACCACATGTGCCTTTCTGCTTCTGGGTTACATCACTCAGGATGATCTTTTGGATGTCCCTCAACTGAGGAATGGATACAGAAATTGTGGTACATTTACACAGTGGAATACTACTCAGCTATTAAAAACAAGGAAATCATGCAATTTTCAGGCAAATGGTGGGAACAACTTGTTTTGTGACAAATATTTTAGAAATATTATATAAAGCTAAGTATTTGGATAAATTACAAGTGAGAGTGAGAATTAATGTGATAGCAAAACTCCAAAGTCAAATAAAAAAAGGGGGAAATTTCTTACAGTAAAATGCAAGGAAATCGAGGCATCTAAATAAATGTGCATGTGAAATGCATGAATATGTATATGTATGTGTGTGATTCATGAAAATAAAGCATCAAACACTTGTGTGTGTAACCAAGAGCCTGAGACTAGATAGCCCAGGGACCTGGAGTAAAACCACATAATACTGGTCTGTAAAGTAAAATAAACAAACAAACAAACAAATAAATAAATAAATAAATAAATAATGTGGTGAGAAAATGACTCCTAATGATATTCTGCTATAGTGATGTATCAGTGCCTTGTTCAGCCATCATCAGAGAAGCTTCTTTCCACACCAGATGGGAACAAATACAGAGATACACATCCCAACATTATGCAGAGAATGAGAGACCTTAGAACACTTAAGCCAAAATGAGTTTCCTCTCAGAGTTCAGGGAATCCTGTGGAAGATGAGGTGGAGAGATTTAAAGAGGCAGAAGGAATGGAGGGGAACAAGAAAACAAAGCCCTTTAAATAAACATGAGCAAAATCATTTGAACTCACAGAAACTGTGGCAGCATATACAGGGCCTGCACAGGTCTGTACCTCTCTACATACATGTTATAATTTCTGGTTTAGTGTTTTTATGGAATACCAAAGTACGTAAACAGGTGGGTTTCTGATTCTTGTGCCTTGTCTTGGGTTCTTTTCCTTCTGTTGTTTTTTGGTTTTACAACTTTGATGTGATAGATTTGCTTTATTTCACTATATATTCTTGTATTGTATTTTTAAAAAAATGAATGAATGAAAACCAAGTCACTAGAGTAAAGGTTAACAACTGAACTATACTGGCTGGGAGAGGGAAAATCAGTTTTTTCAAATAGAGTGACACTGAGTATAACAACCATTTCAGTACAGGACTCATGTTCAAGAGTAATAGATGAACACATACTAGACACCACAGTGTGTGTGTGTGTGTGTGTGTGTGTGTGTGTGTGTGTGTGTACACACATGTACATGCTTTTATTTGGTTACATAATTTTTGGGAGGGGTGTTTTGTTTTCTTGGTTTGGGGAGGATTTTATTGGTTTTTTCTTTGATTTTTGATAAAAACAACTCTTGAAGTTGGGTAGGGAGAGAGGATCTGGAAAGACTTGGGGGAGGGAAAGATTATCATAAAATATATTTAAAATTTAAGGTGTTTTAAATAATAAAAATACTTAAAAAAAGAATAATGATGTTATATTTTTTTCCCGCTTGGTAACATTCTCTGTACTTGATGACAGGCACAGCCTATTTTTCCCATGTAAGCAGTTTTAATACTTTATATGCTGGTGAAGTACTCTCTTGAAGATCTGGAGTCCTCCAGAGACAAAATGAGTGTTTAACTGGATATGTCACAATTACAAAAGCTGCCTTAATCACCCAAGTTAACCCACTCTCCAAATTGTGAACTCTAAGGAATCATTATCAGGCATTATATCCTGAAATAAAGCACCACGGATTCAATAGATAAGCTGCCTATCTGGAGACATTGCACCAACAGAAAAGGTGATCCCTCTGCTGTCATCATCAATTACAGTGTATTAATATCTGATGGGGTTGTTACATAATAAATGGCCATCCTTAATATCCATTAATTGATTATACTAATTAATTATGCCTAGGAAATTCCCATCCATCTAAGGCAAGTACTGCGCAGTGACAGGTAAGAAAGAATAAATTTCTAATTAGAGCTTTCAAATGTCTCTGTGTCTCTTTGTGATATGATACAGAGACAAATGGAAGTTTTTGCTTTTTCTTTGAATGTTGCCCTGTTTAAATTCTTAAGTTGGGATACATGTTCACCTTAATTTTACACTGGAGTCCTTTTATCACTAAGATCAAAATCCTACTTTCAGAAGATGGAAACAGATTAAAATCTTAAAATGGGAATAGGAGGCCATATCCCAACCTTGGTTTGGGTCTCAGTTTTATTCTTTCTTTTTACATAATATTGTGTGACTAAAGTGAATACAAAAATAATGTATTTTACAGGGCAAGAGGCTTCACTCATAGTACATAAAATAAAGTGGCCAGACATGGTGGCACACACTTTAATCCCAGCACTCAGGAGACAGGGGCAGGTGGAGCTCTGTGAGTTCAAGAACAACTTGGTCTACTTAGCAAGTTCTAGACCACCTAGAGTTACACAGCGAGAACCCATCTTAAGAAAAAAAATCAGTAAATTAGAGCCAAATAAACAAGACTGGAGCAGATCAAGAGACACTGTCAAAGGGCCAGCAAAATGATTCAGTCAGTCAAAGCACCTTCCTCCAAACCTGACAACTTAAGTTTGTTCTCTAGGACCTGCATAGTAAAGGGGAAAACTGACTGCCATAAATATTCTCTAACTTCATACGTATGGTGTGGCATCTGCAAGCTCAGGAACATACGAATTACTAATTAATTAATTGATTGAAGTGGATTTATTAATGGGGGAAGTAAATGAGATATATTTTGTGAGAACTTGGTGAATACTAGAAATTTTCTCTGCAGGGTATACACACACACACACACACACACACACACACATTTCAATGTTTCAAAAATATAAACACTCCCATTTTCAACTCCACGGTTAAGGCACTCCCACTGAAGAGCACAAAATGATCTGAAGTAAATGCCTCCAGAGTTTCTCATCCACTTACTCTGGATGGGTTGAGACCTAAAGATGTATATCTCTAACAGGTTCTCGGGAATTCTAGTGCTACACTATATCATGGTCACCTCACATCTAGGGGCCAGGCTGAAAAGCTTTGTTCCAAGGAACTAACATTCCTGTATTTCCACTGCTAGGAGCAGAGGGTTAGCAGCATACCTTAGGCCAGAAAATACAAGATGTTCCATTTCACTAACCCTGAGTGCTTATCTATGACTTTTGGTAAACAATGAACTTGAAGGGGGTAAAATTGCCCTTGTATTTTTCTGCAACTCCCTATTTCTCTTTCTGTTCTACTGTCCTGCAACTTTCTTTATTCTTTCTTAAGCCAGGGCCTCTGTGTTTACACATCTCTTTGCTTCCTCATCAATCTCTGTGAACATGTGAATGGGTGTCTACATTTCTTCTTCTGTCTCTCTCTCTTACTGTTCCCAATTTCTTTTCCTGTACATGTTATTACAATAGGAAATTATACTTACATTTTAAATTTGCTGGAGCTATTGAATTAACTTTTGTGACTCATGTTCATAATATTGAAGAAAGTAAATAGTACATTTTGTATTTTTCTGTGAAGATATAAACTACTAAAATCTCTTGATGCTTTTCCTTGGACAACTCATATCATGGCTAAAGGGCAAAATGTGGAAATATTTTCATCTTTCTCTATTTAACAGAGCTGGTTTTGGTGGAAGAAGTATCTTGATTGTTTTCAGTACATTAGCTACCTCATGGCATGTATGTTATGAGCATTTAATGCACAGTTTAGTATGACATAAGAAATAAACATTTTCTCTGACATGATGTTAATTTTAAGTAACCATAAATACCTAGTGGTCAAATAGTAAATAATTCAAATTCTTGTTACCTACTTTGAACATTATATGAAGTATAACTTCAGGGTACAACAATTCTAAAAATAAACCTCAATATCAAACCAGAAACACACCCCTCTCCCTGAGCCTTGTGAATCTAATGCTACTGTCCTATACAAGATACATAATAATGTAATTGTAGATAAAGCCAGGCCACTAAGTGAAGAGTCTTTTCTACTAGTCACCTAGGAGAAGAAAACCTCATCTGCAAGGAAGACATTAATTACTTGTATATACCAGTTGGACTACCTCTGTTTGCTCCATTTGAACAGAGATCAGGAAATCACAGCATGACCGACCCAGTGACTCTTTAGTAAACACAGTCAACGTTCTCATACTCCACTGGTCAATAAGCCAGAAACACTGCTTACTACTGTATTTAAAGAAATTATCTCAATTTCTGTTATGATGACTTGGGATCCCATGCTATTTCAGAAACTCTATGAACCACTTAAACCAAAATTACTTTAAAGTCACTCTAATTTCAAGGCAAATAAATACATGAAACATACCTCTTTTCAAAACTTGCATGAAAAATAAAATGGACTAAGAGGGGGGTCAAACTTTCAACAGAACTGTAGAATAACTGGCCAGCCCCTCATTTAATAACCACTATGTCAGTGCAGCCTTAAATCTTATGGTTTCCTCTGGCTTGAAAACTGTGAAAATTCAATATGTTTGTGAACTACATTTACTTGGGAAGAATTCAAACTCCGTGACATGCAAATGGAAAGTGCTAGGGTATTTCAGTCCATTTTTAGCTGTTGCTCGGTAGATCTTCCCTCACCTAAGATTAATATTAATGACCCAAGGTCCAAGGAAGAAATCTGGTTTCCCTCAATGTGATCACTCCATCTATGATCATGCTTAGAGCTTACATGTGTATGGTGTTTGAGACTTAGCAGTTATCAAGCACTGTCATTAAAGCTGACCTTCAGTATTTATAATACTGTTAAAGGAGTAATAATACTGTTTCATTTTTTTTACAGATAAGGAAAATTAGACTCAGAGTGGCTAATACAAAGTAAAAATATCCACTGACGTGAGCAGTTAGAAATATTAATTCTAATGTGTATAGAAGAATGTTTGGGTCAGTTGGCTGGAGAACCGTATCAAATTCTCCATTGTTTTAAGCATAAAACATAATACACTATTAAAAGCAGAATTGCCCTTTTACATAGAATTAACCACATAGAACAGAGCCCAGGCTGCTGCAAGGCAGATTAATAGAAGTAGAATTTGAGGAAATACATTTTGAGTCTTTGTAAAGCACATAGCATTGTATTTAAAGCTTTTGAATATTTTCGTTGTTTTGTTTTTGTTTTTATTTTTATTTATCATGGATTGGCCCATTATTTGAGGTATATATAATGGTGAGATTCTTCTCTGACACTGATCAAAGCCCCAAACACTCATCAAATGTTTACATAATACCATATTTAGCTTTGTTAAATTTCTATTCAATTAGTATAATGTATCCTAAGTCTGTGCAAGAAACTTACTAAATTCAGTCTGAACCTAATAGTGAAATTTACTTACCTCTGAAATTGACCTGTTTTTAACACTGAACCATATTTTCAGTGACAAATTAAGAAACAGTTTCCAGCCTAAATGTAATGGTCCCTTTCCCTCTAAATTAAACTCATTTGAGTAGCACAGAACTTTTATCGCCTTTATTTAAAGTTTCAACATGACGTGAAATTCTGTTGACTACTTTTCAGGTAATCATGGCAACAATGATTACCACCACATACTACTAACAAAAATACCACCTGCATCTACATCTATTTCAATCCTTTACTTAAAAAGAAAAGCCAAGTTCAGATTTCCAGTTGGTAAATTTGGGAGATAACTTTTTAAAAAATGGGAGGGAAATCAATTTAGGTATTGCTTCTGTGTTTGGTTTATAGGTTTTTCTTTCCTTTCTTTCTTTCAAGACAACTTAAGTTGGACTCTCCTGTCCACTTCAGAACCACCCACACAGAGGTTTCAACGTTTCCTTTTCTAAAGATTTCATCAGTAATGAGAACTCCAAAGACACCCCCCACACACATAACATACAAAAATGTTCCTTCCAAACAGTTATGCATGAGCAAGTGAATTTTAGTTTTTGCTTTGTTTTGTTTTGTTTGTTTGTTCTGTTTCTCTGCAGTAAGAAAGTAAGTGGATTGGAGAAAAGAAAAAATAGTAGAAAGAGGAGAAAGTAAGCTACAAAGGGAAATGAGTGAAGGAGCCCAGGATCAAAACAGGAGCAAGCTATTTGAAGTGAAGAAGAGCAGAGGGTAGGGGAGGATTGAATGTGCACACTTCAGAGAAAGTAGAAATATGTTTCATTACAAACTAGAACCTTCAGAAGCTTTTGTAATCCCGTTTATGGGAACAGATCGTGTTTCAGTCCTTGTTATGTCCATGTTTTTTTGTCTCATAATTGTAGTGCCCACCCTCCTAAGACTGCTGACCTAGCCATATATGCCTTTCTTTGACCAATAGCTAGCTTATTGGGAAGCATAATGTGAGTGGAAACTTGACAGTTGCTTGTACAGCTTGTTCCATTATTCACTGCTGAGTTAGAGAACATTCCTGTGCTAGCCTACTTGAGGATGAAACACATAGAGATTAGGTGCTCCTGTCTTCATAGTCAAATCCATCTCAAAATAGTTGATAGTATATAGAGAGCGTTATCAGTCAATATCCAAACTACATGCATGAAAATGGGCCCTCAACTGAATCCCTTAAGTAAGAGATCTACTGTGGAAGGATTTTTGTTTGTTTGTTTGTTTTTAATGCAGCATTACTGTGGCAATGGGAAGCAAAAACTGATGCATTTTACTTTACTGTATTAATAAATTTTATATATAATATTGTATAGATATCAAAAATTAATGGAAAAATATAGGCTAAACCTAAAAATGTAAACAGTAAAATGTAGATTTTATTTTAACCAAGTAGGAGTTGTTAACTTCTAAATAAAATCTGGGACATTCTCCAAGATAAGGTCAGTGGAAATCTCCAACTAAAGAAAGCTTGGAAAAAAGCCAACTGATCTTGTTTTAGGATAAATTGAATTTGAGTAATTAAGAGGACACATGAAACCTTTATCCATATTCGCTAATGTTGCACCAACTAATAGACTAAAGACTTTGCAAATTCTCAGGTGTCCTCTTAATTGAAGCTGAATTGCTATAACCATAAAAAAACATTTTCTCCAACTGTGGGCTTCTGGGTAAATGGCAGAGGTAATCCCCGATGAATCTGTGCTGTCGAGTGCAAGAATGGAGGGCAACAGCTGCTATCAACACTACAATCCCCACATCACCATAAGAGTAACAAATAAATTGTCATTTGAAAAAAAAGTCATACTTTGAAAACAGATGTAGAGAAACAATCCACTCATCTTCTGCATACACTCCTGCAAAGTAAACAACAAAAGCAGTAGGTAAAGAAACATTTCTTTCTTCTATAAATCTGAGTTATATTTTTTCAAATGAGAAGTGGTTGGCAGGAGGACCTGCTTCAGAGGGTCATTTGCCAAGAGAGATGTGTTTACTAAGTGAATGAGGCAATCCTCTCTGAATCCCAAATAAGATGTTTGATCAAAGACCCTTCCTTTTAGATATGCAGCTGAGTCAACTGAATAAGATCATCTTGAAATAACATCAAATGGATTCTTCACTCACTGCAGTAATCAGAGAACAGCACAATGAACAATACTTGAGTCATTTTATTATGACCTTGAAAAGCATTTTTGATTGACAATAATGTGAAGAGTTGTTTGTTTGAATTTTTATTGGTTTTGTTTTGTTTTGTTTTGGTGAATTTCACATCATGTATCCCAATCCCACTCATCTCCCCCTCCCCTTATACCATCTCCACACCATTTAAACCTCCCCTCAAACAAAGAAAAATATTCTTGTTGTAGAAGTTGTAGTGTGTCACAGTGTGTCCCATAGTATATCCTTTCATTCATACTTCATGCTTACAAATGTTCATTGCAATGATTCATCGATTTGGTTTGAGGCTTCTGACTTGTGCTACCCTATTAAACTGGAACTTCACTGGGACTCCTCTTGGATATTCCCTATTTTCCCTCTCTTACGGAGATCGTGCATTTTTTCATATTTTTTTTATTTATTGTAATTTATTCACTTTGTATCTCAGCTGTAGCCTTACCCTCGTCCCCTTCCAATTTCACCCTCCTTCTCTCATCTCCTCCCATGCCCCTTCCCCAGTCCACTGATAGGGGAAGAACTCTTCTCCTTCCATTTGACCCTAGCCTATCAGGTCTCATCTTCATAGTCTTTCATAGTCTTCCTCTGTGGCCTGGTCAGGCTGCTCTCCCCTCAGGGGGAGGTGGCCAAAGAGCCAGCCACTGAGTTCATGTCAGAGACAGCCCCTGCTACCCTTACTAGGAAGCCCATTTGGAAACTGAGCTGCCACACACTACCTTTGTGCAGGGGTTCCAGGTTATGTCCATGAATAGACCTTTGGTTGGAGTATCAGTCTCAGAAAAGACCCCTGGGCCCAGATTTTTTTGGTTGTTCTCCTTGTGAAGCTCCAAACTCTTCCAGGTCTTTCTATTTCCCCCTTCTTTCACAAGATTCCCTGCACTGTAAGAGATTTTTTTTTAAACAGCTAGAAGAGACCCAAGATGGTGGGGCTGATCACACAGTAGTGTGATCAGCAGGACAGCAGTGATTACACAGATGGCAACAGACCAAAATGTGGACCCCAAAACACCACTGCCAGTGTTTCCCTGGTGAGAGGAAACCTCATGGTGAGGGAAACAATTGGGACTGACTTCAGGTCACCCAGATAATCCCCAGAAAAGTTCCTGGATTCTCAAAGATGAAAGGTCTCCAGCACATAGACGTACCTGCACACTATGCTCACCATCTCAGACTGAACTGTGCCCTCCAAACACCAGAGACTGGGTCTCCCAGTTGAGAGGAAACTCCACAATAAGAGAAACAATTGGGTCCAACCTCAGGGCACCCAGCTAATCCCTGGAAAAGCTCTTGGGTTCCCCCTGGCACTGGGTCTCCAGTGTCTAGCCACCCACCTTTGATTTGTGCTAACCAGCCAGTGAATACTGGGTAGTGGGGCACAGAGCTACTACCTCAGACTTCCTGATACATGGGAGCCATGGGAAGAACTCCAGAGGCCACTACAAAGCTCAGCCTCTCTTCCCTAGGGAATCCAATCAAACCTCTGGGCTCACTGCTTGGTCCAGATGGCTGCACCCAGAAAACACAGCAGCATCTGAGCACAGTGTCTGGGCAAATGCACCTCTTAACTTCAAAGCAAGAAAGCTAGTGGAAGGGCTCTGTCTCTGGGTCTTTTCCTGGTAAAAATGAGAACCCCTGGGCTCATGAGGAGTCCAGTTAGCCCAAAGATCATACATCTGAGGAAATCTGCATCAATTATCTGAGAACCACCTTCCAGTTAAAGACTACAACCACCAATATGAGGAGGGCTACTGTGGGAACATTCAGCTTCCTACTCAGAGATTTTCCTACAACTCTACACCCTAAGACTCCAGCAAGCATCAGAAACTACCAGCCAATGCCAGAGACAACCAGACGGGAAAAGGCCAGAGTAAAAACATAATCAACAAAGACCAAAGCAATATGGCATCTAGAGTACCCATTTATACAAATGCAAGCAGCCATGGATACCATAACACAACTGAAATTCAAGAAAATGACCTTAAATCTATGCTTATGAAGACGATAATGGAGGAAACCAATAAAATTTGTAAAGAAATACAGGAAGATACAGGCAAACAGATTGTAGCCTTTAGTGAGGAAAGAATTAAATCTTAAAAGAAATAGAGGAAAGTTCAAACAAACAGGTGAAATAATTGAAAATAAGGCAGGAAATACAAAGAAACAAGTGAAGGAAATCAACAAAACTGTTCAAGATCTAAAGATGGAAATGGAAACACTGAAGGAATCAAACTGAAGAAATACTGGAAAGGGAGAACATAGGAATGAAAACAGGAACTACAGAGGTAGGCATCCCCAACAGTATTCAAGAGATGGAGAAACATCTCTCAAGGGTAGACAATACAATGGAAGAAACTGATGCATACCTCAAAGAAAATGTTAATTCTAAAAAATTCATAACACAAACCATCTCAGAAATCAAGGACACCATGAAAATAGGACTGCTAAATTATCTTCACCAACCCTACATCTGACAGAGGGCTAATATTCAGACTATGTAAAGAACTCAAGAAATTAGACACCAACAAACCAAATAATCTAATTAAAAAATAGGGTACAGAACTAAACAGAAAATTATCAACAGAGGAATATCAAATGGCAGAGAAACATTTAAAGACTTGCTCAACATCCTTAGTCATCAGGGAAATTCAAATCAAAACGACTCTAAGAGGAGGGGCAAGATGGCGGCGCCGGGAGGACTCTCATTCTGAGCAGCAGCACAGCAGGATCAGCACAGTGAACAGCAATCAGAACTCTCGGCCATAAAACACAGTCATTGTGTTTCCCAGGTGAGAGGATACCCCACGGTGGGGGATTCAATCAGCTTTTAACTCACCCAGCTAAACCACGGAAGAGATCCCAGTTCCGCCAGACGCTTGGCTGCCGGCCGCCAGCCCCAGCCCCAGCCCAGAGCCACAAGCCAGTGTCTCTGGTCACGGTCCCAGACTGAACCTTGAGCACCACACTATCAGAGATTGGAATTTTCAGTGGAGAGATAACCCCAGGGTACAGGAAACGATTGGGACCGGCCTTAGGTCACCCAGACATCCCCTGGAAAAGACTCAGGCGGGTTCCACGGGCACCCCAGGAGCCAGCCCAGAGCCAGAGCCGGGGACCCAGGTTCCTGCACAGAGCCCTGCCTGCCTGCGCGCCTGATTCGCCTCCAGAGATAGAAACGGCGGGTCTGATCTCAGAGCACTCAGCTCACCCCCAACCTGAAAAGGTCCCCGGAAAATTACCCAGCTTAGGGAGCCACTCGGGCTCCCAAAAGCCGCAAAGGCAGACACAGGCAGTTTCTGCGCACCAGACAGCTGGCAGAGACTGAGCCGCCATCACACAGCTGTGCTCCAGGCACAGGCAAATTTCTGTGGCCAGCCAGCTGGCGGACACTGAGCAGTGTGCACCAGGGCAAAAAAAGACACTAGGAGTCCGTGTCTCCAGAGAATCCACGGGGAAGGAAGGAAACTGTACTGATCTAAATCACCCAATCCTTCCCTAGAAAAAGTCTAGCAGTCTAGTGGGGCCGAGGCGCCAGCACTCAGCTGTGCTCCAGACACAAGCACAAACAGTTGAGGCGCGCCTGATGTCCAACTGGGTCACAGCAGTTGATCATTAAATTTGCAACAAGAAACCCAGAAACAGGGCAGCTGCCCTCAGGACTTCCCTGGGTGAGAGGAGAACCCTCTCGACTAACAAAGACCACAGTTACCACTCAGGTCTATATCCCTGAGGTGAGCAACTCCTGAAAAAACACCAGCCATCCAGGGACTATACCCAAAAAACTGAGAAGACATCCTTCAGGAAAATCCAGCTTTCTGCAAAGGGGATTCTCTCCACCACAGGATCCCTAGGAACCACCAGAAAATAACCCCAAACTCCTAAGATAACACAATGGGTAGAGGCCAGCGTAAAAGCTCAAGCAACAAAAGACAGAGCAATATGGCATCTCCAGAACCCAGTTACCCAGGGGCAAGTAGCCCTGGACACCCCACCATAACTGAAATCCAAGAAGATGACCTAACAAGTATGCTCATGAAGATGATAACAGAGGAAACAAATGAGATTCGTAAAGATATAGAGGAAGATAAACTCAAACAGAATATTGCCATCCATAAAGAAATAGAGGAAGCTGCAGCCAAACAGTTTATGGCCTTTAGAAAGGAAATGCTTAAAACACTGAATGAAATGAAAGAAACAGAGTTGAAGGAACTAAAAGAAAAACAGGAAAGTACAATCAGACAGGTGAAGGAAGTTAACAAAACAACTCAAGACCTGAAGATAGAATTGGAAAAATTAAAGAAAACACAAATGGAAGAAATAATGGAAAGGAAGAATCTAGGGAAGAAAACAGGAACTACAGAGGTAAGCATAACCAACAGACTACAAGAGATGGAAGAAAGAATCTCAGGTGTAGAAGATACAATGGAAGAAATCGATGTATCTGTCAAAGAAAATGTTAAATCTGAAAAATTCCTGACACAAACCGTCCAAGAAATGCAAGACAATATGAAAAGACAAAACCTAAGAATAATAGGTATAGAGGAAAAAGAAGACTCCCTTCTCCAAGGCCCAGAAAATATTTTCAACAAAATCATTGAAGAAAATTTCTCCAAGCTAAAGGAGAGGCCAATTAGAATACATGAGGCCTACAGAACACCCAGCAAATTTGACCAGAAAAGAAAATCCTCCCGCCACATAATAATCAAAACAGTAAGTATACAGAACAAAGAAAAAATACTAAAAGCTGCAAGGGAAAAAGGCCAAGTAACATATAATGGCAAACCCATTAGAATCACACCTGACTTTTCAACAGAGACTATGAAAGCCAGAAGGGGCTGGACAGATATCATGCAGACTCTAAGAGAACACAGATGTCAGCCCAGGCTACTATACCCAGGAAAACTCTCAGTCCTCATAGATGGAGAAAACAAGATATTCAATGACAAAAACAAATTTCAACAATACCTACAAACAAATCCAGCATTACAGAAGACACTGGAAGGGAAAATGCAACCCAAGAAAGCTAGCTACATTCAAGAAAACACAGGAAATAAATAACCTCACTTCAGTAAAACAAAAAGCAACCAAGCACACAACCTGATGACCACAGCCAACATCAAAATCAAGAGATCTAACAGCCACTGGTTATTAATCTCTCTCAACATCAATGGACTCAACTCTCCAATAAAAAGACACAGATTAACAGAATGGATACGTAAACAAAACCCAGCAATCTGTTGCATACAAGAAACACACCTAAGACACAAAGATAGACATTACCTGAGGGTAAAGGGTTGGAAGACGACTTTCCAAGCAAACGGACCCAAGAAGCAAGCAGGAGTAGCCATTCTAATATCTGATAAAATAGACTTTCAACCAAAATTAATCAAAAGAGATGGGGAAGGACACTTCATACTCATCAAGGGAAAATTCCACCAGGAAGACATCACAATCCTGAACATCTATGCCCCAAATACAAGGGCACCCACATTTGTGAAAGAAACATTGATAAAATTTAAAGCACATATAGATCCACACACATTAATAGTGGGAGACTTCAACACCCGACTCTCAACAAAGGACAGGTCAACCAAACAGAAATTAAACAAAGAAACAATGTCTCTGACAGAGGTCATGAATCAAATGGACCTAACAGACATTTACAGAACTTTACACCCAAACACAAAAGAATTTACCTTCTTCTCAGCACCTCATGGAACCTTCTCCAAAATAGACCACATAGTGGGTCACAAAGCAAGCCTCAACAGATACAAGAAGATTGAAATAATCCCATGTATCTTGTCTGATCACCATGGAATAAAGCTGGACCTCAACAATAACAGAAATAACAAAAAGCCTACACACACATGGAAACTGAACAACTTGTTACTAAATGACAGCTGGGTCAGGGAAGAAATAAAGAAAGAAATTAAAGTCTTTCTAGAAATCAATGAAAATGAAGACACAACATACCCGAACTTGTGGGACACAATGAAAGCAGTGCTAAGAGGAAAGTTCATAGCACTAAGTGCCTTCAAGAAGAAATTCGAGACAGCTCATTCAAGCACCCTAATGGCTCACTTAAAAACCCTAGAAAAAGAAGAAGCAGACACACCAAGAAGGAGTAGACGGCTGGAAATAATCAAACTCAGGGCTGAAATCAATCAATTGGAAACAAATAAAACAATTCAAAGAATCAATGAAACCAAGAGCTGGTTCTTTGAGAAAATCAACAAGATCGACAAACCCTTAGCCAGGCTAACTAAAAGGCAGAAAGATACCACCCAAATCAACAAAATCAGAAATGAAAAGGGGGATATAACTACAGACACTGAGGAAATCCAAACAATCATTAGGACTTACTTCAAAAGTCTATATGCCACAAAATTTGAAAATCTAAATGAAATGGACAATTTTCTTGATCGATTTGACTTACCAAAGCTGAACCAGGACCAGGTAAATCAACTAAATAGACCTATATCCCCCAAAGAAATAGAAGCGGTCATCAAAAGTCTCCCATCCAAAAAAAGCCCAGGACCAGATGGCTTCAGCGCAGAATTCTACCAGACCTTCAAAGAAGAGCTAACACCAATTCTCTTCAAACTATTCCACAAAATAGAAACAGAAGGAATATTACCAAATTAATTCTATGAAGCCACAGTCACCTTGGTACCTAAACCTCACAAAGACTCAACAAAGAAAGAGAATTTCCGGCCAATCTCCCTTATGAACATTGATGCAAAAATACTTAATAAAATACTTGCAAACCGAATCCAAGAACACATCAAAGATATTATCCACTATGACCAAGTAGGCTTCATCCCAGGTATGCAGGGGTGGTTCAATATACGGAAATCCATCAATGTGATCCACCATATTAACAAACTGAAAGAAAAAAAACCACATGATAATCTCCCTAGATGCTGAAAAAGCCTTTGACAAAATCCAACATCCATTCATGTTCAAAGTATTGGAGAGATCAGGGATACAAGGCACATATCTAAACATAGTAAAGGCGATATACAGCAAGCCTATAGCCAACATCAAACTGAATGGAGAGAAACTTAAAGCAATCCCACTGAAATCAGGGACAAGACAAGGCTGCCCACTCTCTCCATATCTCTTCAACATAGTGTTGGAAGTCCTTGCTAGAGCAATAAGACAGTTGAAGGAGATCAAGGGGATACAAATTGGAAAGGAAGAAGTCAAATTATCACTATTTGCGGATGATATGATAGTATACGTGAGTGACCCCAAAAACGCTACCAGGGAACTCCTACAGCTGATAAACACCTTCAGCAAAGTGGCAGGATACAAAATTAACTCAAAAAAATCAGTAGCCCTCCTGTATACAAAAGACAAAAGGGCTGAGAAAGAAATTAAGGAAACAACACCCTTCACAATAGCCACAAATGACATAAGGTACCTCGGAGTAACCCTAACCAAGGAAGTCAAAGACTTGTATGAAAAAAATTTCAAATCTCTGAAGAAAGAATTAGAAGAAGATATGAGAAGATGGAAAGATCTCCCATGCTCATGGCTTGGTAGGATTAACATAGTAAAAATGGCCATCTTACCAAAAGCAATCTACAGATTCAATGCAATGCCCATCAAATTACCAACACAATTCTTTACAGACCTGGAAAGGAAAATTCTCAACTTCATATGGAATAACAAGAAACCCAGAATTGCTAAAACAATCCTCTACAATAAAAGATCTTCCGGAGGTATCTCCATCCCTGATCTTAAGTTGTACTATAGAGCAACAGTTTTAAAAACTGCATGGTACTGGCATAGAAACAGAATGGTGGATCAATGGAACCGAACAGAGGACCCAGAAATAAACCCACACACTTATGGACACCTGATCTTTCACAAAGACGCCAAAACCATACAATGGAAAAAAGATAGCATCTTCAACAAATGGTGCTGGTCTAACTGGATGTCTACATGTAGAAAAATGCAAATAGATCCATACTGTCACCCTGCACAAAACTGAAGTCCAAGTGGATCAAAGACCTCAACATAAAACCAGACACATTAAATCGGCTTGAAAAAAAAGTGGGAAATACCCTAGAACTCATTGGTACAGGGGGAAACTTCCTGAACAGAACACCAACAGCACAGGCTCTAAGAGCAACAACCAATAAATGGGACCTCATGAAACTGAAAAGCTTCTGTAAAGCAAAGGACACCGTCATCAAAACAAAGCGACCACCTACAGATTGGGAAAGAATCTTCACCAACCCTTTATCTGACAGAGGACTCATATCCAGTATATATAAAGAACTAAAGAAGCTGAAAAGCAGCAAACCAAGTAATCCACTTAAAAAATGGGGAACAGAGCTAAACAGAGAATTCTCTGTAGAGGAATACCGAATGGCAGAGAAGCACTTAAAGAAATGCTCAACCTCATTAGCCATTAGGGAAATGCAAATCAAAACAACCCTGAGATTTCACCTTACACCCATGAGAATGGCCAAGATCAAAAACTCAAGTGACAACACATGCTGGAGAGGTTGTGGAGAAAGGGGAACCCTCCTCCACTGCTGGTGGGAATGTAAACTTGTACAACCACTCTGGAAATCAATCTGGCACTTTCTCAGACAACTAGGAATAGCGCTTCCTCAAGATCCAGCCATACCACTACTGGGCATATATGCAAAAGAGGCTCAAGTACACAAAAAGGACATTTGCTCAACCATGTTTGTAGCAGCTTTATTTGTAATAGCCAGAAGCTGGAAACAACCCAGATGCCCCTCAACTGAAGAATGGATGCAGAAATTGTGGTACATCTACACAATGGAATATTACTCAGCAATGAAAAATAAGGAAATCATGAAATTTGCAGGTAAATGGTGGGATCTGGAAAGGATCATCCTGAGTGAGTTGTCTCAGAAGCAAAAAGACACACATGGTATATACTCACTCATATAGACATACAACATAGGACAAACCCACTAAAACCTGTGCATCTAAAGAAACTAAGCAAGAGAGGACCCTAACTAAAACGTCCAATCCCCATCCAGAAAGGCAAAGAGGATGGACACCAGAAGAAGAAGAAAACAGGAAACAACCTAGGAACCTACCACAGAGGGCCTCTGAAAGCCTCTGCCCTTCAGACTATCAAAGCAGATGCTGAGCCTGATGGGCAACTGTTGGGCAGAGTGAATGGAATTTTAGGTAAGAACTGGGAAATAGTAAGAGCTGGAGAGGACAGGGTCTCCACAAGGAGAGCAACAGAACAAGAAAATTTGAACATAGGGAACTTCCCAGAGACTCATACTCCAACCAAGGACTATTCATGGAGATAACCTAGAACCCCTGGACAGATGTAGCCCAGGGCAGTTCAGAGTCCAATTGGGTTACATAGTAATGGGAAGAGGGACTGCCTCTGACATAATCTGATTGGCCTGCTCTTTGATCACCTCCCTCTGGGGGGGGGGAGCAGCCTTACCAGGCCACAGTAGAGGACAATACAGCCACTTTTGATGTGAACTGACAGACTAAGATCAGAAAGGAGAGGAGAACCTCCCCTATTAGTGGACTTGGGGAGTGGCATGCAAGCAGAGGGAGGAGGGAGGGTGGGATTGGGATGGGAGGAGGGAGGGGCTTATGGGGGAAAAAAAAAAAAAAACGACTCTGAGATTCTATCTCACACCAACCAGAATGGCTCACATCAAAAATTCAAGTGACAGCACATGATGAGGAGGATGTTGAGAAACAGGAAAATTCCTCCATTGCTGTGGGGAGTGCAAACTTGAATATCAATCTGGTGATTTCTCAGACAATTGGAAATAATGATACCTTAAGAACGAGTTGTGCCTCTCTTGGGTGTATACCCAAAAGATGCTCCACCATACAACAAGAACATTTGCTCATCTATGTTCACAACAAATTTATTCCTAATAACCAGAATCTGGAAACAACCTAGATATCTCTGAATGTAAGAGTGGATAAAGAATCTGTGTACATTTATGCAATGGAATACTACTCAGCTATTAAAAAAAGGAAATTATGAAATTTGCAAGCAAATGGATGGAACTAGAAAATATCATCCTCTGTTAAGTAAATCAGAAACAGAAATACAGGCATGGCATACACTCACTGATAATCGGATAAAAGCCATATAATACAGGATAACCATACTACAATCTACAGACCTAACAAAGCTAAATAATAAAGACCCCAGGGAGGATGCATAGCTCTCAATCAAAAGGCAAATAGAATAGATACTGAAAGTGGTTGTAGAGAGGAAACAAGATGGGAGCCTACCATAAATGTCTTCTGAAATACTCCACCCAGAAAGGGTCGATGTTGATGCTAAGAGTCTCAGCCAAACTTTGGGCAGAGAGCAGGGAGTAGTAGAAAAGAGTGAAGGACTAGAAGGACCCAGAGTGGACAGGAGCTCCATAAGAAGAACAACAGAGCTAACAAATCTGGGTCCAGGGGATCTGGCAGAGACTGATGCAACCCTCCAAACCCTCCAATATATCCCCTCCTTCATGACTTTCTTCGATAACTGTTGCATATGAATATATGTTCCTAAATACATCCTACCCAGTAAGTATATCATGGTTTTTAATGGTTTCTACATGGCTGGAATGTGGCTCATAGGAATCTACTAAAACCTAATGGGGCTTGAAATAGGGGGAGGTTTTGTTCACACATTCATTTTTTTATCCATTCAAAATGTCAGCTCATACACCAATGCTTATTAGGCACCTACCATGTTTTAACTGCCCTGGAATCTCTGGTAAAGTAAGCCCTTTCATGGCATTCCCTGGATGAGATGCTAACACAATAAAACAACACTTTTGACAATGTTTACAATTTAGTAGCAGGTACCACAGAAAGTGTAGTGGGACATGCTCAAAAAACAACCACAAAATGTACTAGAGTAAGAACAGGGAAACTTCATGGTAGAGAAGTCAGTGCCCTTATTAAAGAACACACCATACCACACACACAGAGACACACAAAAGTGCAAAAGATAATGGAAAGTTCACATGAAGAAGGCACAGTAAGTGGGTCTTGAGTCAGAAGTCTAATCAACAAACTCATGCTATCCTTAGACCTCCATTAAGAGACCCTAAAATCTCAAATGTTACAATTTAGAACTATAATTATATGCAGATTAGTACAAAAGGGACTTAAAATGAATAACTCTTATCATCACATGGGACCACAATATTTGTAGGATATCTATTAGAATCTAGAACTTTTTTTAATAGTACCTTTTTGCTGTCACATTTTTTTCGATTCATATGAAACCTCTGAGATTTATAATGATAGATTGACAGTATTTTCATGTCTACCTGAAAAATAAAATTTCCTTTAAAGTTTTTCCCATTTTTTCAAGATAGGGTAAAATCTCTGGCTGTCCTGCAACTCTATGTAGACCAGGCAGGCCTCTAACCCATAGAGATTAGGCTGCTTCTGGGATTAAAGGCAAGAGCCACCACACTCAGTTTATAAAAGAGAGTTGCTCCTGGATAACATCAGGAAACAAAAATTCCACACATTTTTCTCAAATGAGTTGCTTAGATTTATGGTTAATTCCATTACAGGGAAGTGTATTTTACTGCTTAACTTCTACTCTTTGCTTTCTAGAGAATAAATACAAGGCTGACAACTGAACAAGAGCCAATGCAACCTTTTCAAATAACCCCCAAAATTATTTGGGTGTATAAAGAAACTTAAACCAGAGAAAATTAAGGGACCATATTTTACAGACTAGGGTTGGTTATTTGTAGTGCCAGTAGTATTTTTCCTGCTTTGAAGTTTAAAAGTAAGAGTAGTCATTTTCTGGATCTCAGTCATTCAAAACTCTGTGGAATTATCACTATTAGAGAAGTGAGTGAGGAAAGGGAGGTTCAGAAAGTTTCAAGCCAAGGTTGTAACTGAAGTACCTAAAACTGATAGACTTCAAACAATTAATTTTCTTCTACATTACCTATGACTAAACTATTTCTTGCTTGATTTGGCTATTAAAATATTATATTCTAAGTAGTCATGGTAACATATGTCTGTACAACTAAACTTACCATGCTGAGACAGGACAACTACCATGAGGCCAAGGCCAGTCTGTGCCACAGCATGAAACTGCCTCAGGGAAATAAAAACGAGAACTTGACACTGACTTTTTTTTTGTAATTTTTAAAAATGAAACAAAACAAAAAACGTGAAAAAAGAAGTGATAGAACAAACTCATCTTCTTCTTTCAACAAACTTTCAAGGCAAGAAAAATGAACATGGAAAACCTGTAAGAACATGAAACAGAACAAAGCTAGCCTGAGTACAATTGAAAAAAAATTATGGTAGGATACATATTTCTCTTTAAAGCAAAGCATGAGTAAAAATTGAAAGGGGTAGTATTCTTTTTTTTTCTCCTAGGAAGAAGTTTAAACTAAAAATGTAATAATTCATTTGGAAGAACTTTACAATGTATTAACATGTGTGTTCATGCATGTGACCATCATATGTACTCTATATATTAAAATTAAGATTCCCAGTTGATGGATTGTTACACTTACTTTAAGGCAGATCAGAAACTTCCTGGAGCACATAAGCTATATGTAATTGATACAGCATTCGACGGCAAGCTTTCTGTTCCCAACTGGCTCCTTAAAATAACACACGATTTCTTCTCTCATACTTTAAGCCAAAGGGAAACAACTTAAGAAACAAATGAAAAAAGGGGCTGGTGAAAGAGCTTAGCAGATAAGGGCACTTGCGGCAAAGCTTAATAACTGGAGATTGCTCCTTATAAAGCAGTTAATAGAAAGAGAGAAGTGACTCCCACAAGCTGTCTTTTGACTTCCACATGCATGCCATGCTACACATATGGGTATTGTCCACTGGCACAATTAACGGGTGATATAAAACTTTAAATCAATGAGGAAAATAAAAACAATGCAATTATTAGGAAACATTACCTCTAAGTGAATGTCAGCCCTTTCCCTAAGGTATTTGGCATTAATGTTGATTTCTAGAGGGCAAATATTCTGCTAGAATGTATTATAAAACCACAGTTACAAATAGAATATCTAGGGGTTGTTGATAAATTGGGGAAAATATTTCATTGCATCTCAGAATATATTTTATATTTTTCTCAAAAAAGCCATTTTCTGCTTCTACCCGGTATTAGATCTTGTCAAGCACTATGCATATAATGGAAAGGTTTCTGCCATATATTAGGCTTGTATGAGCTGATGGCATCTACAGTGCATTGAGTGCACGCTGTATGCCCCAAACCAAAGTTTCAGTGATAGCACGTAATGCAACACCAGCAAGTACTGCTAGGAAATATTTAGGATTCATTATGCCTTTAACTTTCAATTACATTTGTACAATAGAGCATTCAGAACAGAAATATTTTACTGTTACCAAATTTTCTCATTGATTAGGACCCCATAAGGGATCGTAACTCACAGTTTAAGAACGCTGTGTATTAGCTAGAAGATGATCCCTTCTCTTTTACTAATACGCAAAATTTGACTTGATTCTACTAGCTCATGTGTCTGTTCGTAAGCTCTAATTCAGATAATCTTGACCCAGCTGATCCAAGCTGGACTCCAGCCTGTAAGTATTTAACACATGTCTTCAACATTCTGAACACAGACATTATTTGTAAAATAGTATGTTTTAATGTTATTAAAATATTAGCTGGCAGAATTGCAAGACATCAAGCTAAATCACAGAAACACATTTTTACCTTCTGCTCATCTGTAAGGTAATATTTTATTGTCCAAAGCAAGTTGCCAATTTTAGTATTACGTCAATGGAATGAGGAAATAAATTTTCTTTTCTAGTGACACATACAACACAGGAAGTACATTAGTGAATAAATATACTACAAGAAATGAGTAAAGAGTTGGAAAAAGTAAGTTCATTTCACAGAATGGGAAATTGTCTTAGGTCATGATCTATCATAAGGCCACTTTGATAGTCTTAAATTTTCCTTGAAAACATTCTTCTTATTACATTTAAAACTTAAGTGCTTGTTATTTCTATTTTTAAAAGGGCAGGACCACAATCATACAAGATTACTGAAACTCACCCAGCTAGCCTCAAGGTTACAGCATCATTCTGTCTCATCAGCCCAAGATGCTGAGATTACAGGCATGTGCCACTACTCCTGGCCAAATAGTGAGAATTTCTAATGTTATGGTTGTATAGTACAGATCCAAGCATAAATTAATATTGAATACTATAAAACAGTAGTTATCAACATTCCTAATGCTGCAACTATTTAAAACAGCACCTCATGTTGTAGTGACCCACAGCCATTAAATTATTTTGTCACTTCCTGATAACTATAATTTTGCTATTGTTATGAATCATAGTATCTCATATTAATGTCTGATATCTCCACATAAGTAGGATATCTGATGAGCCCCCACAGGGTCATGACCCATAAATACAGAACTTCTCTAGACAAAACGGTAGCGTTCAAGTACAGTCTGCTTAGTCAATTGTCTCAGTGTTAAAATGTACTTTGTAAAACAATCCAAAACATAAAAAGTTCTAGAAAAAAAAAAAAAAAAAAAACTCGGGTTTTTTTTTTTTGTTTGTTTGTTTGTTTTGCCTTAGATCAACTCTAGGATCACCCAAGTGTACTGCCTTCTAACAATGTTTAGCTGGTACCTCGAATATGCAAAACGTTAACAAAAATAATTTTGATGAGCTATTGTAATCATCACATCTCTATCTACATCTCTCTTTTTTCTTTCTAAAACTTCAGCAGCTTTCTGCCATTCTAAGTCTAAGTGTAGACTTCCTCTCTTCTTTGTATGTTCCATACTACATACTACCACTGTGATTCTCCTCTCCTTTTCTCTCTTTTTATCTCTATTTATGTCTCTTTCTCTTATTTTCTTTCTCTCTCTCTCTCTCTCTCTCTCTCTCTCTCTCTCTCTCTCTCTCTCTCTCCAGAGCATAGTTTTCCTGACAATAACCTAAATTATACATTAGGAGAAAAAAAATCAGATTATTTTAATTCACAGCAGATATAAATCACTGCAAGGACTTTGACAGAAATCACATGCTGCTGATATTTTCGCTCATATAAGCTAATCTTTCAATTCTCTAAAATTTTAAATTTAATTTCAAATACAAAGTAAAGAGCTCACAATGTGGAAGAAGTCAGCAGATAACAAGTCAGCTACCGTTTCTTCAAACAAAGCTTCAGGTGACACATCTTTTCTTTTTCTGTTCAGGAACCTGAAGACTATTCTTTAAAATGACTTTATTGTCGGCCCTGCAAGGTAAACATAGAAAATATTATTTTTCTCCAATGGAGTTTCACTAGCTTTATTACTCACACTTAAGGGTAGTTCTTATGATAACACAACACAAACTCAATGGTACTTTTGTAAACGTTTGTCTCATATTGCTTGTTTGGGGATTTATTTTTGTCTTTCTGACCTTTTTTTCATAAACTATGTATTCTAGTTTTATGTATTTAAGGGTTTTGTTTGCTTGTGTGTGTGTGTGTTTGTGTGTTTTTTATGTTTTTCCTTTGTTTTTAATTTTGTTTGCCTTGTTGTTTTGTTTGTTTCTATGATTGTCTGCTTCTCTATAGAGAAGGAGAAATAAATCATGGAGTTGGGAAAGTAGAAAGGCAGGAATACTCTGGGAACAATATAGGTAGGGGAAACCATGATCAGAAAATATTGTATAAAGAAATTGTTTTTCAATTAAAAAAACTGTTGATATATGCCTAGGAGTGGTATAGCTGGATCTTGAGGAAGTGCTATTCCTAGTTGTCTGAGAAAGCACCAGATTGCTTTCCAGAGTGGTTGTAAAAGTTTACATTCCCACCAGCAATGGAGGAGGGTTCCCCTTTCTCCACAACCTCTCCATCATGTGTTGTCTCTTGAGATTTTTTTTATCTTAGCCATTCTGATGGGTGTAAGATGAAATCTCAGGGTTGTTTTGATTTGCATTTCCTTGATGACTAAGGACATTGAACATTTCTTTAAGTGTTTCTCTGCCTTTCAATATTCCTCTATTGAGAATTCTCTGTTTAGCTCTGTTCCCCATTTTTAAATTGTGTTACTTGATTTGATGCTTTTTAACTTCTTTAATTCTTTATGTTTTCTGATTTGTAGACACCTGTCAGATATAGGGTTGGTAAAGATCCTTTCCCAGTCTGTAGGCTGTCATTTTGTTTTGATGACTATGTCCTTTGTTTTACAGAAACTTTTCAGTTTCATGAGGTCCCATTTATGATTGTTGATCTTAGAGCCTGTGCTGTTGGCATTCTGTTCAGGAAGTTGTCTCCTGTGCCAATGAGTTCTAGGCTCTTCCCCACTTTTTCTTCTAACTGATTTAGTGTGTGTGGTTTTATGTTGAGGTCTTTGATCCACATGAACTTAAATTTTGTGTAGGGTGATTTATATGGATCTATTTTCATTTTTCTACATGTAGACATCCAGTACACAGTAAGGACATTTGCTCAACCATGTTCATAGCAGCTTTATTCATAATAACCAGAACCTGGAAACAACCCAGATGTCCCTCAGCAGAGGAATGGGTACAGAAATTGTAGTACATTTACACAATAGAACACTACTCAGCAATGAAAAACAAGGAAATCATGACATTTGCAGGCAAATGGTGGGATCTAGTAAAGATCATCCTGGTAAGGTATCCAAGAAGCATAAAGACACACATGGCATATACTCACTTATAAGTGGATATTAGACATATTATATAGGATAAACATACTAAAATCTGTACACCTAAATAAGCTAAGCAAGAAGGAGGACCCTGGGTAAGACAATCAATCCTTATTCAAAAAGGTAAATGGGATGGACATTGGAAGAAGGAGAAAACAAGAAACAGGGCAGGAGCCTACTACCACAGAGGGACTCTGGAAAACTCTACCTAGCAGTGTATCAAAGTAGATGCTGAGACTCATAACCAAACTTTGAGCAGAGTGCAGGGAATCTTACGAAAGAAGGAGGAGATAGTATGACCTTGAGAGGACAGGAACTCCACAAGGAAAGCAACAGAACCAAAAAATCTGTCCCAGGTCTCTTTCCTGAGACTGATAACTCCAACCAAGGACCTTGCATGGATATAACCTAAATACCCTAGAACCCATGCTTAGATGTAGCCCATGGCAACTCAGTATCCAAGTGGGTACCCTAGTAAGGGGAACAGGCATTGTCTCTGACATGAAGTCAGTATTTGGCTCTTTGATCACCTCCCCCTGAAGGGGTAGCATCCTTGCCAGGCCACAGAGGAAAACAGTGCAGTTAATCCTGATTACACCTGATAGACCAGGGTCAGATGGAAGGGTAGGAGGACCTCCCCTATCAGTGGACTTGGAGAGGGGCATGGGAGGAGATGAGAGAGGTAGTGTGGGATTAGGAGGGAATGAGGGATGGGGCTACAGCTGGGATACAAAACAAATAAACTGTAATAATATAAAAATTAAAATGTAATTTAAAAAACGGTTGATATATGATTGACTTCAAAATCCTAAGTACAGTTAGATAAACTCAGCACATGCATATACTCTACGAATAAAAACATTAGCATAAAAATCATATTTATGTACTGGCTTGATGCCTCACTGGTTAAGAACACTTGCTGTTCTTGCAGAGACCTGTGTTACCAGCACCTATACGGCAGCCTCAAAACCATCTCCAGTCTCCAAGGAGCCAATGGCCTCTTCTGGCCTCCATGAGCATCAAGCATGCATGTGATACATTTACATATATTCAGGCAAACACATCAAATAATAAATAAAATATTTTTAAATTATGTCTAAAGGTTTCTTCGTATCTCTTTCTAATCCACTGATTTGCTTTCAGTCACTAAAATGAGTTTTTATTTCCTTGGATTTTTAAATACAAATTAAATCAAACAGTTTAGAAAGATGAAAAGATTAATGGTTAGGTATATATTTAGCTTTCATTTATTTGGTATAATCATTTTTTATTCATTATATTTTAATTCATGAATAGTTCATCTTCTTTATTATTCAGTAATATCATAGGCAGTAGATATGCCATAATTTCTCTTATCCATTCACATACTGATAGATTAGAAGAATTAATGTTATTGAGATGTCTGTACTATACAAAGTACTATGCTATACAAATTGCTCCTACAGTGATCTACAGTCTTAAGACAATTTATGAAAATTTCAATACCATCTTCTCAAAAACTATTGAAAAAAAAACTTCCAAATATTAAAATTATTTTGATCCTTCTTTATGCAAAAGATGCTAAAAGCACCATAGTACTGCATATAAAATGTATTACAGGGCCTATAGTAATAAAAACATATGCCAAAAAGCATACCTAGCAACCAAAGAAATAATGAATTCACCCAAATAAATCCACACATTTATGATCAAATTATTTTCAATGTACAATGTAAAAATGGTCAATAAAGAATTTTGAAAAGATTAGTGATCTCTAGGCAAAAAAAAAAAAAAATAGGTCCTTACCTCACAACTTATATAAGAATACATAGCTCATCACTTATACGGAATCAATTCAAAGCACAGTAACACTTGCCTACAAGTCTAGCAATCAAAATTCTGAGACAGAAAGACCTCAAATTCAAGGCAAGTTTGGGTCACTATTTGATTTCAAAATGAATGAGAGCAGCAAAAGGAACTCCAATTGGCTATATATAATATCCAAATATTATACCCAAAAGAGTAAAACTACCAAAAGAAAAAATGAGGAACAAGTTTATGGATATTTGTCTAAGCAATGATTTATTAGATATGATCTCTAAAACATAGACAACAAAAGCAAAACCTGATAAATCCGATTAAATCAAACTACAAAATTTCTATACAGTAAACAAAGCAATTGAAAAGCTGGAAATACAACCTAAAACTTAGAAGAAAAGGTTCTCAAATCTTACATAAAATAAAGAGATGATTTCCAAAATGTACAACTAGTACAAACTATTCACTCAGTAATAAAACAATAACTCTATTAAAATATGCATAAGACAGGAATAAACATTTCAGAGAGGATAAAAATGGGCATTTGTATAAAAAATTTAAGAGCCAGAGGACAAGGAAGTCTGCTGTAAGATTGCATCTCTTAGAAATGACAAGTAAGCTTCACCCACACTCTCAACAAGACCTAAGCAAGGATCACACCAACAGATAGTTTAACATGAAATGGGGAACTCTCACAGGGCTCTACTCTTAGACAACCAACGACATGCAACTAAAGAAATCTGAAGCAAGTGTTGTCGCACAGACCTTTAATCCCAGCAGTCGGGGGCACAAGCAGGCAGAAGTCTGTGAGTTCTAAGCCAGCTTAGTCTACACAGGGAGAGAGAGAGATCCAGGACAGCCAAGGCTAGGTGGAGAAACCTTGTATTGAAGGAAAACAAAAGAATTCTGGTAGTGGGAAAATAATATCTTCTCTAAGAAAGAGCCTTGTAATTGGTTGTCCAATAGAAAATTCTCAACCTGGAAAACATATATACACAAATGACACTCGGCAAATTGTATTTATATATTCATTTGTACATGTGTGTAATAATATAATCACAAAAAAGAGGTCATGTATTTGAATTTGAGAAGGAGTCAGGAGCACATAAGAAAGACAATGTGGGAAAATGATAAAATCATATTTAATTTTTTAAAATGTAAAAACATTTTTGTTTGCTTTTTGAGACAGTTTTTTTCTGTAGCCATGGCTGTCCTGGACTCACTTTGTAGATCAGGCTGGCCTTGAACTCATAGTGATCTACCTTTCTCTGCCCTCCCCCGACCGAGTGCTGGGATTATAAGTGTGGACCACCACCTCTGGTTGTAAAACATTTCTAATCAAAGACATCACTAATACAAATTATAGGTACAATGACGTACTACTTCACACTTGCTAAGATGAATATGGAATAGAAAGATAAAAGGCAACAAGTGTCAGTAACAATGTACAGTAAAGAAAACCCTTGAGTTCTGTTATTGACAATATAATTTAGTGTGGTCATTTTGCAAAACCACATAGGGGGTCCTTAGAAGACAAAAATAAAAATATTGTATGATAGGCTTCTGGATGTATGTATGCAAAGTATCTGATATCCATGATTTAAAGATACAGTTAGGCTCATTTGTAGATTGCATCACTATTTCTGACAACAAAGGCATGGAAATGGAAGTGCCCATCTATATATGACTGAATAAAGGAGCATGGCATTTCTAATCAAAGGAATACTATTCAGCCTTTCCAAAGCATAAAATCCTACTTATACATGAAGCTAGAAGAATATTCTGCTAAATAAAATTAGTTAGCAAAGACAAGGAAAAGAATGCTCAGTTTTACTAAGACATAAATAGTAACAATTCCAACCTCAGCTCATAGAAAAGAGGTGGATGTACAATGGGGATACATTAATCAAACGGTATCAAGTTTCAGTTGTAAAAAAATATGTTCATATGATTTATCATGCTGTTAATAACTGCATATGAAATATTTCAAATTAACAAAAAGGAAATTTAAATGTTTGCTACAAATGATATTTGAGGTGATGGATATGTTACTTAGTCTGATTAGATTATACCGAAACACACACATACACACATGCATTCACACAGGCATGTACACATACACACAACCAAAACAATTTTGGGAGGAAAGGGTTTATTTCAGATTACAGTTCTCAGATCACAATCCATCTCGGTAATAAATAAATAAGGGGGAGAAACTAAAACAAAGATCATAGAGTAATGCTGTTCCCCATGGTTTGTTCCCCATGGCTTGCTTAGCCTGCTTTCATATATAATCCAGGGTGACCTGCACAGAGATGGCACTTCACCCAGTGGAGTAGGCCTTCCTCTATAAGTTAACAATGGCAACAACAACAAAATATCCTAAGCCCATTGGTAATGGTTCAGGATGCATAAGTACCTGCTGCATAGTCTTAGACAAATAGCCCAATAGAATGAATTTCAATTACTCTGTGTTCTCATCTGCTCACTCAGAAAATATTTAGCAAACTGTGTAAGAAACACTGTGTGAGGTAGTGTTTTTGTTTTTATTTTATTTCAGTTTATTTACTTTACATCCCAAAGAACTTCTGGTGCTATCAACATCCATGATTTCAAGCTACACTACAGAGCAAAAGTAATAAAAACAGTATTGTATTGACATAGAAACAGACTGTTTAATCAATGTAATTGAATTGAAGATCCAGAAAGAAACCCATACTCCTACAGACTTGATTTTAAAACAAAGGAGCCAAAACCATACTATGGAAAAAAAAAAAAAGAAAGCATCTTCAACAAATGGTGCTGGTCTAAATACATGACTGAATGTAGACCAATATAATTAGACCTGTAATTATCTGCCTGCGCAAAACTCAAGTCCAAATAAATCAAAGACCTTGACATAAAATCAGGAAGTTTAAATTTATTAGAAGACAAAATGGGAAAAAAGTTTGGAACTCATTGGCATAAGAGACAACTTCCTGAATAGAACACCAACAGCACACACTCTAAGATCAACAATTAATAAATGGGACCTCGTGAAACCGAAAAGCAACTGTAAGTCAAAGAACACTGTTGCCAGAACAAAACAACACCCTACAGTCTGGGAAAAAGATCTTCACCAACCATACATCTGACAGAGGGCTAATATACAAAATATACAAAGAACTTAAGAAATTAAGCATCCACTTGGACTTTAGTTTTGTGCAGGGTGATAAATATGGATCGATTTTCATTTTTTAGCATGTAGACTTCCAGTTGGACCAGCACCATTTGTTGAAGATGCTGTCTTTTTCCCATTAAATGGTTTTGGCTTCTTTGTAAAAAATCAAGTATCCATAGGTGTGTGGATTTATTTTTGGGTCTTCTACTCTCAGGTCCATTGATCCACATTCTGTTTCTATCCCAATACCATGCAGTTTTTATTACTATTGCTCTGTAATACAGCTTGAGATCAGGGATAGAGATCCCTCTGGACAATCTATTATTGTACAGGATCATTTTGGAAATTCTGGGTTTTTTGTTTTTCCATATGAAGTTGAGAATTTTTCTTTTAAAGTCTGTAAAGAATTGTATTGGTATTTTGATGGAAATTGCACAAGTGGATCAAAGACCTCAACATAAAACCAGACAAACTAGATCGGTTAGACGAAAAAATAGGGAAGAACCTTGAACTCATTGGCACAGGAGACAACTTCCTGAACAGAATGCTAACAGCACAGGCGATCAACAATCAATAAATGGGACCTCATGAAACTGAAAAGCTTCTGTAAAGCAAAGGACACTGCCATCAGAACAAAACAACAGCCTACAGACTAGGAATGGAGCTTCACCAACCCTATATCTGACAGAGGGTTAATATCCAGAATATATAAAAAACTAAAGAAGTTAAAAAGCAACAAATCAAGTAATCCAGTTAAAAAATGTAGCACAAAGCTAAACAGAGAATTCTCTGTAGAGGAATATAGGATGGCAGAGAAACACTTAAAGAAATGCTCATCAAGGACCATGCATGGAGATAACTTAGAACCCCTGCACAGATGTAGCCCATGGCAGTTCAGTGTCCAAGTGGGTTCCATAGTAATGGGAACAGGGACTGTCTCTGACATGAACTGATTGGCCTGCTCTTTGATCACCTTCCCCTGATGGGGGAGTAGCCTTACCAGGCCACAGAGGAAGATAATACAGCCACTCCTGATGAGACCAAATATACTAGGATCAGAAGGAAGGAAAGGAAGACCTCCCCTATCAATGGACTTGGGGAGGAGAATGCGTGGAGAAGGGGGAGGAAGGAAGGGGTTGGGAGGGGAGGAGGGAGGGAACTACAGGGGAGATACAAAGTGAATAAAGTGTAATTAATAAAAAATGTAAAAAAAAAAGAAAAAAGTAATGCTTAATATTCTTAGCCATCCGGGAGATGCAAATCAAAACAACCCTGAGATTTCACCTTACACCCATCAAAATGGCTAAGATCAAAAACTCAATACCTGATAAAACAGGGTCAGTTGAAAAGGGAGAAAAGTCCTCCCATATCAGTGGACTTGGAAAGGGGCAAGGAGAAGATGAGGGAGGGAGGGTGGGACTGGGATGGAATGAGGGAGCAGGATACAGCTGGGATACAGAGTTAATAAAATGTAACTAATAATAATAATAATAATAAATAAATAAAAACCTCAAGTGACAACACATGCTGGAGAAGATGTGGAGAAAGAGGAACCCTCCTCCATTGCTGGTGGGAATGTAAACTTGTACAACAACTTTGTAAATCAATCTGTCGTTTTCTCAGACAATTAGGAATAGTGCTTCCTCACGATCCAGCTTACCGCTCCTAGGCATATATTCAAAATATGCTCAAGTACACAATAAGGACATCTGTTCAACCATGTTTGTAGCAGCTTTATTTGTAATAGCCAGAACCTGGCTAAGATAAAAAATTCAAGTAATGTGACATGCTGGTAAAGGATGTGGAGAAAGAGGAAAATTCTTCTATTTTTGGTGGGAGTGCAAATTTGTTCAACATCTCTAGAAATCAATCTGGTTCTTTCTAAGAAAACTGGGAATAGTTCTGCCTCATGACCAAGCTATACAACTCCTGGACATATACCCCAAAATGCTCCACCATACAAGGACATTTGTTCCACAGGATACGATTTAAACTTCCTAGATTCATATGCTAGGGAAACAGAAAGACATGCAAAGAAAATGATTACACTCTCAGCATTCCTTCATTGCCCATAGGTTCTTGTATATGATTGAGGTCTCCTGATCATTCCCCTATCCATTTTGGCATATATTGTTGCTATCCTTGTTGAGCTTTTGTTTAAGTAGTCATAATAGAAAGACTTCTGACATTCTTAGGCAATAGTCTCACAAGCTATCTGATCCTCTAGCTCTTAGAATCCTTCTACTTCCTCTTTCACAATGTTCCCTGAGCCTTGGGCATAGAAGTGTTTTGTAGATATTTGGAAAGAACTCTAGAACAGCACATTTTTTTTAAACTGTAAAATTTTAATTGGTTTAATATTTTATATAATATGACCACTCCCTTAGTAACTTTTAAAACAAAAACTAAATATGATGTAAGCTTAGAAATCAGTATTAAAGAAGCATTTTATATAATATGTGAGAACTATAATGTATAGCTGAGATAAAGAAGTAAGTCAAAAGTTACTTCTTTTTTTTTTTTTTTTTCAGGGCAGGATTTTTTTAATTTTATTTTTTTATATTAATTCAAGTTTATTCACTTTGTTTCCCAGCAATAAGCCCCTCCATATTTCCTCCCAACCCCACCTTTCCTCTCTCATCTCCTCCTGTGCCCCTCTCCAAGTCCACTATGGAGAAGGTCCTCCTCCTCTTTCATCTGACCCTAGCCTATCAGGTCTCATCAGGACTGGCTGCATTGTCTTCTTCTGTGGCCTGGCAAGGCTGCTGCCCCCTCAAGGGGATGTGATTAAAGAGCTGGCCACTGATTTCAAGTCAGAGACAGAACCTTCTTCCCTTACTAGGGAACCCACTTGGACACTGAGCTGCCATGGGCTACATCTGAGCAGGAGATCTGGGTTATCTCCATGAATAGTTTTTTTTTTTCTATCAATATTTTTTTTTAATTTTTCATCAATTACACTTTATTCATTCTGCATCCCCCCATAAGCCCCTCCCTCCTCCCCTCCCAATCCCACCCTCCCTCCTCCCTCTGCTTGCATGCCACTCTCCAAGTCCACTAATAGGTGAGGTTCTCCTCTCCTTTCTGATCTTAGTCTGTCAGTTCACATCAAAAGTGGCTGTATTGTCCTCTACTATGGCCTGGTAAGGCTGCTCCCCACCAGAGGGAGGTGATCAAAGAGCAGGCCAATCAGATTATGTCAGAGGCAGTCCCTCTTCACATTACTATGTAACCCAATTGGACTCTGAACTGCCCTGGGCTACATCTGTGCAGGGGTTTTGGGTTATCTCCATGAATAGTCCTTGGTTGGAGTATGAGTCTCTTGGAAGTTCCCTGTGTTCAAATTTTCTTGTTCTGTTGCTCTCCTTGTGGAGACCCTGTCCTCTCCAGCTCTTACTATTTCCCAGTTCTTACCTAAAATTCTGTTCACCTGCCCAACAGTTGCCCATCCGGCTCAGCATCTGCTTTGATAGTCTGAAGGGCAGAGGCTTTCAGAGGCCCTCTGTGGTAGGTTCCTAGGTTGTTTCCTGTTTTCTTCTTCTTCTGATGTCCACCCTCTTTGCCTTTCCGGATGGGGATTGGACATTTTAGTTAGGGTCCTCTCTCTTGCTTCGTTTCTTTAGATGCACAGGTTTTAGTGGGTTTGTCCTATGTTGTATGTCTATATGAATGAGTATATACCATGTGTGTCTTTTTGCTTCTGGGACAACTCACTCAGGATGATCCTTTCCAGATCCCACCATTTACCTGCAAATTTCATGATTTCCTTATTTTTCATTGCTGAGTAATATTCCATTGTGTAGATGTACCACAATTTCTGCATCCATTCTTCAGTTGAGGGGCATCTGGGTTGTTTCCAGCTTCTGGCTATTACAAATAAAGCTGCTACAAACATGGTTGAGCAAATGTCCTTTTTGTGTACTTGAGCCTCTTTTGCATATATGCCCAGTAGTGGTATGGCTGGATCTTGAGGAAGTGCTATTCCTAGTTGTCTGAGAAAGCGCCAGATTGATTTCCAAAGTGGTTGTACAAGTTTACATTCCCACCAGCAGTGGAGAAGGGTTCCCCTTTCTCCACAACCTCTCCAACATGTGTTGTCACTTGAGTTTTTGATCTTGGCCATTCTCATGGGTGTAAGGTGAAATCTCAGGGTTGTTTTGATTTGCATTTCCCTAATGGCTAGTGAGGTTGAGCATTTCTTTAAGTGCTTCTCTGCCATTCGGTATTCCTCTACAGAGAATTCTCTGTTTAGCTCTGTTCCCCATTTTTTAAGTGGATTACTTGGTTTGCTGCTTTTCAGCTTCTTTAGTTCTTTATATATACTGGATATGAGTCCTCTGTCAGATAAAGGGTTGGTGAAGATTCTTTCCCAATCTGTAGGTGGTCGCTTTGTTTTGATGACGGTGTCCTTTGCTTTACAGAAGCTTTTCAGTTTCATGAGGTCCCATTTATTGGTTGTTGCTCTTAGAGCCTGTGCTGTTGGTGTTCTGTTCAGGAAGTTTCCCCCTGTACCAATGAGTTCTAGGGTATTTCCCACTTTTTTTTCAAGCCGATTTAATGTGTCTGGTTTTATGTTGAGGTCTTTGATCCACTTGGACTTCAGTTTTGTGCAGGGTGACAAGTATGGATCTATTTTCATTTTTCTACATGTAGACATCCAGTTAGACCAGCACCATTTGTTGAAGATGCTATCTTTTTTCCATTGTATGGTTTTGGCATCTTTGATAGATTGTGTTTTTCTGTAATGGTTTCCTTCTGTCACAGGAGAAGTTTCCTTAGGGAAGAACACACCAATTAGTTATTGCATATCAAATGATCTGCCCTGAAAACAAATATACAACTAATGTTATACAGAATGAGAAGGTTATATTTAAGAGTATATTTGCATATAAATATATATACATATATGCATGTAACACAGTTAATAAAAAGGAGGCCATGAATTTAAACACATCCACGGAGTGGTATATGAGACGATTTGGAGGACAGAAAGGGAAAGAATAAATAAATAATTATAATCCCAGAATAAAAAAATAATAAGGAAAATACTACTACATACTAGTACTACTACTACTAATATAATATAATACTACTACCAAGAATAATAATTACTAATTGCAACTCAAGGAGATCACTGCTGGAACAGCAATGAGAAGTCAGGGAAGGCTTTAGAGATGGATGTTTCTAATTCAAGTCAGTGAAGTTAAAGATGGGAACAGGGCAAAGAAAATGAATATGTGAGTGTCAATTACAACTAAAGGAGAAAGTTCAAGAAAGGGTGATATCACTGTAACACAATCCAACTATGCATGTTGAAGAGGAATGAAAGAGCAGTAATTGCAGAGAAGGTGTTTGAGGAAAACCTCTAAAAAGGTAAATACATAAGAAGGCTCTGGAAAAGGAAATCTTAAAAAGTAGGGCTTTATGTAAATAGATGCTTCACACTTGACTTTTGCTTTCTTGGAGGGGAAATTGTAGGATTCTTGTTTATATAAAAATTTGCCTGCTGGGTTTGAACTCTGTGAAAATAGTATTGCTACTCAAAATCAATATTTCCTAACATATCTTTCCAAATGAGTTACTCAGAAAATATTACCTTCCCATCTCAGATAATCCATAAGTACTCATATATATTCATCATGCCCTGTTTTTGAATAATTGAAACCAAGCAATGACAAAATGAGAATTGTTTCTGATATTATTGAACAAATTACCATTCCAGGTAATGATTTTCTTTTCCACTATTTTATATGGGATACAATATTAGTTCTTATCTCTGCTCTAAATTTTATATCCTTTTAATTAAATATATTTCCTTTAAATTTATGAGGTACTGTGTACTGTTTATTCACTGAGAAGTCTTGGCTCACACTACAGATTGTATATCACTTTTCTATATGTCAGAAGTGGTCATTTAAATTGAAATAAAATTGTATTTAACTGAACTTAGAGCTGGGAGTTATTCTTTCATTTCAAACTCATTTCAAACTTATTTTCTGGTCACTTCTCTGCCAAATGTTATAGATGAAAAAGCTTTCATCCAGACACTTATAAGAAACCCATGTGCCAGTGCTATTTCCTTTTAAAATACTTTTCTGAGACTAAAATTTGATATATAAATAGAATGTGGAAAGGTATTGATAGAAAATTCTTTTTTTCCAAAGAAATGTGAACACATGTAGACATAAATTTTATTGTTATTTTATTCTACTCTAAGTCCATTTCATTCTACCTTTTCTTTCAATTCAAAAATATTTTCTAAAACAATTTAAAATTCTAGAAAACTTTCAAACTTACTTTAATGCACTGTAACGTTTTGTAAAAATCTTACAAAAATGTCTAATTTATCTACAGTAGTCTATATAGTGTAAGGTTCAGTATCTTTCTAGACATGTCTCTTTTTTGTTACAGAAAGTTACATATTCTTCCTACTGAGGATGATCAGATCTAATATAGGATACAGAACTTAAGAATTGCTTGTGATAAACAACTAGTTCCACCTAGCTTTTTTCCCCCCTAAACTTCTTTTCTTTTTAAAAATGAATGCCACAGCTTCTTCTCAACCAATGAGATACAAGCCTTCTGGAGATCAAATGACCCTTTTACAGGGGTTGCCTAGGAGCATCAGAAAACAGGTATGTATATTATGATTCCTAACAATAGCAAAATTACAGTTGTGAGGTAGCAATGAAAGTAATTTTATAGCTCTGGATCACCGCAACATACAAAGTATATTAAAAGGTCCTAACATTAAGAAGGTTGCAAGCCAATGTCTAAGAAATCACTTATTTAAAAAGTCACATACCAAGGAGTGTCAAATACTTACCACTATCAAGCCCCAGAGACGTTCATGGGTGACATTTCAGATCTGAAACTCCAAAATTGGTGAGTGGAGGGGGGCTGAATCCAGAACATTAATATTGAGGCTTACTGTACAAGGAGGGTCAACCCATGAACTGAGAGAGTTTGGATCCAGGTCACCCATGGATGTCTTCCAAGGCTTGATAGTGGTGAATATTTGACACTCCTACACTACCCCTTGTTCCAAGCAAAGGCAACCCTGCTCAACAGAGGCAGCAGTTTTTGCCCCAAGCAGGATCCTCCATGCTCACTGACTGAGACAGCAGAGGCTACTGTCCCACATACAGGTCTCACTGTCGGATGGACAGTTGACAACATTGATCACTAGCTCTCCTACACATTCATTTGCCCCTGTGGGCCCAAATCTGAGAGTAGAGAACAGGGGGAAAGCTCTGTGCTTTCCAATCAGGCCTACAAACAAGTGAGTGCACCTTCAAGTGAGTGCATGCAGAGCCCCAGATCCAGGGTACTTGTAGAGGCATATTGAGGGGAAATGAACAAAACTCTCAAAGAAATAGAGGCAAATACAGTCAAACAAATAGAGGCACAGGCAGAGTCACAAGCAATGACATATAGAGAGGAAACAAAAAAAAAATAGAGGCTATCACGGAAAGAAAGAAATCCACATTCAAACAGATGAAGGATATAGGGCAAAACATGAAAACAGAATTAGAATCAATAATGAAAACACAAACAGAGAAAACCCTGGAGCTGGAGAATTTAGAAAAAAGATCAGGAACCACAAAGTTAAGCATCACCAACAGAATACAAGAGATGGAAGAGAGAATCTCAGGTGCTGAAGATGCACTTGCAGAAATTGATACATCTCTCAAAGAAAAAGTAAAATCAGAAAAGTACAAAACTTAAAACATCCAAGAAGTCAAGGATGCCATGAAAAGACGAAATCTAAGAATAATAGTAATAGATGAAAATTAAGATTCCAAACTACAAGGTCCAGAAAACGTTTTCAAGAAAAATCAAAGAAGAAAATTTTCCCAACTTAAAAATAGGGATGTCAATAAACATACAATAGGCCTACAGAACACCAAATCGACTAGACCAGAAAAGAAACTCCTTATGTCACGTAATAGTCAAAACACTTAATCAACAGAACAAAGAAAAAATACTAAAAGCAACAAGAGAAAAAAGCCAAGTAGCATATAAAGGTAGACATATCAGAATCACGCCAGACTTTGCAACAGCAACTATGAAAGACAGAAAAGCCTGGGCAGATATCATGCAGACTCTTAGAAACAACAGAAGCCAACAAAGATTACTTTACTCAGCAAAGCTTTCAATCAACATAGATGGAGAAAACAAAATATTCCATGACAAAACTAAATTTAATATCTACACAGCAACCAAGACCTACAGAAGATAGACTCCAATCTAACGAAATCAAATACACTCAAGAAAATACAGGATATAGATAACATCAAAACAACAACAACAACAACAACAACAAAAAGAAAACAAGCATAGAAACACAGTAACACCACCAAGTCCACAATAAAAGGAACTAACATTCATTGGACACTATTATCTATCAACATGAACTGACTTAACTCTCCAATAAAAACACACAGGCTAACAGAATGGTTGCAAAAAGAGAATCCAACATTCTCCGACATCCAAGAAACACATCTCTGCAAAAAAGAAAAATACTACCACAGAGCAAAGGGCTGAAAAAATGTTTTCAAACAAACAAACCCAAAAACAATCTGGAGAAGCTATCTTAATATCTAATGAAATGGAATTTCAACCAAAATTAATCAAAAATGATGAGGAAGGACACTACATTCTCATAGAAGGAAAAATCCACCAAGATGACATCACAATCCTGAGCAACTATACCCCAATTACAAGAGCATCTGCATTTGTAAATGAAACAATATTAAAGCTTAAATCACATTGATCCCAACACTCCATCAACTTGACATCAACACTCCACTCTCACCCAGGGAATGGCACTTACAGAGGTTAAATCAAATGGACCTAGTAGATGTCTACAGAACTATTCACCCAAACTACAAAGAGTATACCTTCTTCTTAGTACTTAATGGAACCCTCTCCAAAATTGACCATATAGTCAGGTACAACACAAGCCTCAACAGATACAAAAAGATTGAAATAATACTGTGTATCCTATCAGACCACCATGGCCTAAAACTAGACTTTAACAATAGAAATAACAAAAAATGACATGGACAATTTTCTTGATAGATTCCGTTTACCAAAATTAAATCAAGAACAGGTCTTATACACCCCCACACACCAAAAAAAAAAAAAACAAAACCACCACCACTACCAACAAAAGAACTTCAAGCCTGTATATCTTATGAACAGTGACTCAAAAATACTCAATAAAATACTTGTAAACCAAATCCAAGAACACATTAAGGATATCATCCCAACATGACCAAGTAGGCTTCACCCCAGGCATGCAAAGGTGGTTCAATATATAGAAATCTATCAATGTAATTCACCATATAAACAAACTGAAGGGAAAAACCACATGACCATCTCCTTAGATGCAGAAAAAGCATTTGACAAAATCCAACACCCATTCATGTTTAAAGTATTGGATAAACAGGGGTAAAAGTCACATACATACACATAGTGAAGGCAATATCCAGAAATCTATACCCAACATGAAACTAAATGGAGAGAAACTGAAATCAGTCCCACTGAAATCAGGGACAAGGCAAGGCTGCCCACTCTCTCTGTATCTCTTCAACATAGTACTTAAAGTCCTAGCTAGAGCAATAAGACAACTAAAGGAGATCAAGGGTATACTAATCAGAAAGGAAGAAGTCAAAGTATCACTATTTGCAGATGATATGATAGTATACATAAGTGACCCTAAAAATTCAAACAGAGAATTCCTTCAGCTGATAAACACCTTCAGCAAAGTGGTTGGAAACAAAATTAAATTAAAAAAAAATAATAAGTAGCCTTCCTGTACACAAAAGACAAAAGGGCTGAGAAAGAAATTGGAGAAACTGTACCCTTCACAATACCCACAAATATCATAAGTACCTTGGTGTGACTCTATCCAAGAAATTGAAAAACCTGATTGAAAAAAATCTTCAAGTCTCTGAAGAAATAAATTGAAGAAGATATCAGAAGATGGAAAGATCTCCCATGCTCATGGATCGGGTGGATTAATATAATAAAAATGGCCATCCTTCAAAAAGCAATCTACAGATTCAATGCAATTCCCATCAAAATACCAACACAATACTTTACAGAAATTGAAAGAACAATTTTTCAATTTCATATGGAAAAAAAAAAACAGAATTGCTAAAACGATCCTGTATAACACATCATCAGGAAGTACCTCCATCCCTGATCTCAGGCTGATCTATAGAACAATAGTAATAAAAACTGCATGTACTAGCATAGAAACAGAATGGTAGATTAATAGAATCAAATAAAAGACCCAGAAATAAACTCAATCACCCACAGACACTTGATTTTGACAAAGAAGCCAAAATCATGCACAAGAAAAATGACAGCATCTTCAACAAATGTGCTGGTCTAAATGGATGCCTACGTGTAGAAAAATGCAAATAGATCCATGTTTATCACCCTGCACAAAACTAAAGTCCAAGTGGATCAAAGACTTCTACATAAAACCAGACACACTAAACCTGTTAAAAGAAAAAGTGGGGGAAAAACCTTGAACTCATTGGTACAGGGGACAACTTCCTGAACAGAACACAAAAAGCACAAGCTCTAAGATTAACTATCAATAAATGAGACCTCATGAAACTGAAAAGCGTAAAGCAAAGGACACTATCATCCAAACAAAATGACAGCCTACAGACTATGAAAGAATCTTCACCTACTTTATGTGTGACAGAGGGCTAATATCCAGACTATAAAAATAACTCAATAAGTTAAACACCAACAAATTAAGTAATCAAATTTAAAAATGGCATATAGAGTTAAACAGACAATTCTCAATGGAGGAATATTGAAGGGTGGAGAAACACATAAAGAAATATTCATTGTCCTTAGTCATCAGGGAAGTGCAAATTGAAACGAGCCTGAGATTCCACCTCACACTTGCCAGAATGGCTAAGATGAAATACTCAAGAGACAATACATGCTGAGGGGATGTGGAGAAAGGGGAACCCTCCTTCATTGCTGATGGGAATGTAAACTTGTACAACCACTTGCGAAATTAATTTGATATTTTCTCAGACAATTAGGAATAGCGCTTCCTCAAGATCCAGATATACCACACCTAGGTATATATCCAAAATATTCTCAAATGAATAACAAGGTCATTTGCTCAGCCATGTGCATAGCAGCTTTATTTGTAATTGCTAGAATCTGGAAACCACCCACTTGTCCCTCAACTGAGGAATGGATGCAGAAAGAGTGGTACATTTACACAGTGGAATACTACTCAACAATGAAAACAAGGAAATCATGAAATTTGCAGGCAAATGTTGGGAACTAGAAAAGATCATCCTGAGTGAGGTGTCCCAGAAGCAGAAAGACACACCGGGTATATACTCACTTGTAAGTGGATATTAGACATATATTATAGGATAAACATACTAAAATCTGTACACCTAAAGAAGCCAAACAAGAAGGAGGACCTGGGTAAGATGATCAATCCTCATTCATAAAGGCAAATGGGATGTACTTTGGAAGAGAGAGAAAACAGGAAAAAGGACAGGAACCTATCACAGAGGGCCTCTGAAAGACTCTACCCAGCAGGGAATCAAAGTAGATGCTGAGACTCATAGTCAAACTTTGTGCAGAGTGCAGGAAATCTTATGAAAGAAGGGAGAGATAGGAAGATCTGGAGGAGGATAGGAACTCCATAAGGGGAAAACAGAACCAAATATCTGGCCAAAGTGGTCTTTGCTGTGACTGATACTCTAACCATGGACGAGACATGGAGATAACCTAGAACCCCTGCACAGATGTAGCCCATGGCAGCTCAGTGTCCAAGTGAGTTCTCTAGTAAGGGGAGCAGGGGCTGTCTCTGACATGAACTCAGTGGCTGGCTCTTTGATCATCTTCCCCTGAGTGGGGAGCACCCATACCAGACCACAGAGGAAGACAATGCAGCCAGTCTTGATGAGACTTGATAGGCTAGGGTCAGAGGGAAGAGGAGGAAGACCTCCCCTATCAGTGGACTTGGAGAGAGACATGGGAGGAGAAGAGGGAGGAATTGTGGGATTGGGAGCAGAGGAAGCGATAACAGCTGGGATATAAAGTGAATAAATTATATTTAAATTTAAAATTAATAAATAAAATTAAAAGTCCCATATCTAATATGTTTTTCTTCTTCATACTAATGTTAATCATTATGACCATACTTTGTTCTGATAGGCAAAGTAAGATGTAAATGCATCTCATGCTTGTTACTTTTTCAACAATGGATGGCTGATAGTAGTTCACTTGAACTGTTTGGTGAAGAATGAATCCTGAAGATTTAGCTTTGCTGTTCACCAACCAAATGGCTCTCACCTGTGAGCACATGCCTAACACAGTTTTCAGATAAGTGAGAGAGCTTACAGTAGTTAGGTGCAGATTGTGCCAGAACAGGAATGTTAGGGGCAGGAGGATCAAGTGTTCAAAATCAGCCTTGGCAATGTAGCAACACACTGTCAGGAAAATACTAAAATCCAAAAGATCTGGGGGTGGAGTTCAGTGGTTAAACACTTGACTAACATACACAGGGTCCAGAATTGAGTTCCCAGAACCACAGGAAGTAAACATTTAAAAATAACTTAAATATCTAGCATCTTCCCACGAATTCAACACATAAGCACATTGAAAGTTATCTTACTTGCACATCTGATCGCATTAACTTTATGAGAGATCTGCTTCATTCTCTTTTAACTCCACTTTGTGTTTCCAGTGTTTTCTGTTTTGGTTTTTATTGTTGCTGTTGTTTGTTGATTTCTGCTTTTTTACAGAAATAGACCTACTTCCTTCTTATGTACTTATTTGACTGTGTGGTTCCTTAAATAATATATCTCCAATAAATCTCAGGCCTTTGAGTACTTGGTACCCAGTTGATGGCTCTTACCTGAGGATTAGGAGTGGTGCTGTTGTAAGTGGCAATTAAAAAATACTATTAATTATCTTTTGGTAATGCTGCTGTTAGTCCTAAACAGCTGTATAACTAAATCACCACACAAAGAGTATGATTTGTTTAATTAACCTAGAACACAATTCTGGGCAAATGTTACTCCATCCTAAACCTCTAAGCCCTCATTGTCTCCTAACATTTAGATTTCCCACATTATACTTGCCTTTAGTGATATATTAGGTCCAGTCCATCTCTCCATGTTGTTCCAAGATCTTTCCTCCTCCTTTGTTCTCCCAGCTCTGCCCTTCTCCATCCTCTGCCTCCCACCTTCTGTCCCCTGGCTCCTTCCTCTCTTCCTGCTTCCTTTCCCTTGCTCAACATTGTGGCTAGTTGCTTTATTTTGGCATGTTTACACAAAGTTGAGACAGGTGATACTTAGAAAAAGTATCACAATGCAATGTCAGTATTGAAACCAGAGAGTGGAGGAGAGAAATCAGCATTTGAATGAAAAGGGGTAAAATGTATACATTCCAAAAGAACATTATACCAACATGGTGCCTTGCCAGAAGAAGTATGTTACTAGGGATGACCTTCGTGGATTTGAAAAGACTCAAGCCATTTTGAGTTGCTCCCTCTGCTTCCTGTTTGTTGTTAATTCTCAGCTGCTGCTATAGGCTCCTGCCCCATAACACCTCCATTCCATTATCTGGACTCTAACTCTCTCGAACCATTAGCCCCAATTGAACTCTTCCTTCTCTAAATTGCTTGCCATGGGGTTTTATCACAGCAATAAGAAGATAACTAAGATTAGTGTGTGAGGTATATACTTCATGCCATCATTATTGTACAGGTATTTTTCATTTGTGACCAAGACTAACCAAAACCTATTGAAGGTAGGGTTAGCAAGTCACACAATACCAAGAGAATCCATGAAAGGATGTATTTCCTCATATTCTCAGTACTCGAAGATATAATAAGTTTGGTTTTATTATAATGAATAAAGAAATGACATTTTATGAGCAATATGCACACAAATCTAGTACTCTAGAAAAAAACAAATATAAATGCCTAGGTCTGTACATTATACTAAGACTGCATTGTTTGTTTGTTTCTTTTTTTCCACGTGGGAGGTTTTATTAAGGGAAGGGGGAGGGAGTCATAAAGACCAGACCATCTCTGGACAGAGTAAGAGAGAGAGGAGGCAACTGGTGCAGAGTTCTCTCATAAGCAGGTGGTTTCAGGTGGTCCTTAGGTGAATTCACAGATGCCTAATATCCAGTTTTTCAGGTCCCTTGGGGATGGTCTGCCTACAAATCCCATCATTCCTCCCTTTTTGTTTTTTTTTTTTTTCATTAATTTATTTTTATTTCTTTTTCTTTTTTTAATTTAATTTTTTTCTTATCAGTTACATTTTATTAACTGTATCCCAGCCGTGTCCCGATAACTCATTCCTTCCCAGTCCCTCACTCCCTCATCTCCACCGTGCCCCTTTCCGAGTCCACTGATGGGGGGGGAACCTCCTCCCCATTCATCTGATCCTGTTTTATCAGGTATCTTCAGGACTGGCTGCAAAGCCGCCCTCTGTGGCCTAACAGGACTGCTCCTCCCTTCGGGGGTGGGGAGGCCAAAGAGCCAGTCATTGAGTTCCTGTTAGAAATAGTCCTTGTTCCCCTCACTTTGGGAAACCAATTGGTTACTGAGCTACCACAGGCTACATCTGAGCTGAGGTTCTAGGTTATATCCATACATGGTCCTTGGTGGAGTGTCAGTCTCAGAAAAGACCCTGTGCCCAGATATATTTGGTCCTTGTGGAGCTCCTATCCTTTCCCCATCAGACTAACTCCCCTTCTTTCTTATGATTCCCTGTACTCTGACAAAGGTTTGGTCATGAGTCTTTGCTTTGACAACACTGCTAGTTACAGTCTTTCAGATGCGCTCAGTAGACTCATGCTAAGACTGCATTGTTAAGGAAGAAATCCTAAGTAAACCAAGCTCGCATCTGGAATATAAAAATGTTGAATATATGAAAATACGTAAACTTAACATACATCAGTAGAATAAAACATACATCAGTAGAATAAAAGACAAAAAGCCATATTGTCTAAGTAGGTAATGAAAAGGGCATTTAATAAACTTTAATATTCTTTCCTGATAAAAACACTCAACCATGTATTTTGTAAAAGAGCACATCAAAACAAAATAAAGACCACTGAAAATAATGTTCTGCTTTTTTAAGAGCTGGCAAAGTCATCTTCTCTAAGATGTTACACAAAAGAAAAATAATTTCGCCATTATTAATTCACTATATTTCAGGAAGTTCTACCTAAAGCAATTAGAAAATAAAATAACATAGGCAGTCCAAATATGAAAAAAAAATCAAGTCGTCACTCTGTAAAAATGACAACCCCAAATGAAAGCCCAAAGTGCTGTTAATAATTGAATAACTCATAAGTCAATCCAGCAAACTTGCAGATTACCAAACCAAAATGCCCACATGAGTACCATTGCTGTATGTTAATAGAAAATTATCTGAAGTAGAAACCAAAAAAAAATCCCATTTACAAAAGATACAAAAATAAGTATCTACTTGGAATATAGCTCCTTAGTAGAGCACTTGAGTAGTATGTGTAAGACACTAAATTCAATCCCCAGTACAAAAGAGAGAGAGAGAGAGAAAGAGAGAGAAAAATAAGAATCTAGAAATAGATTTTACTAAAGGAACCCCTACAATGAAAAATACTGATAAATCTTTAAATCTTGATAAAAGAGGTTGCAGATGAAAAATAAAAAAATAAAAAAAGAAATTAACAAAATATTTTTTTTAAACTGAAAGCCAGGTTTATTTGAGAACAATTAAGAAGCAAAGAACACTTACATCCATATTAGAAATATGGGTGGTATGGTGAAATATGAAGAGAATGAATTGTGTGAAGAACATAGGATGGCATGTATATGTTATTCTGTACAGACTGAGTACCTCAAGCCACATGCCAGGGTTCTCTGTGGCATACACAGACAGTCCTGATTTTTTATTTGATGGCACCAGAGTAAACTAAATAGTTCTGTGGCTTAACATGCAACTAATTTCTTACTGTTCTTTCCCAAAGTTAATTTTGACCTAAAGCCACCTTCCTACATGTATTGTTTGGCCTAACGGCTTTTCTTTTTTTTTTTTTTTAATTTATTTATTTTTTATCAGTTACATTTTATTAACTCTGTATCCCAGCCGTGTCCCGATCCCTCATTCCCTCCCAGTCCCTCCCTCCCTCCCTCCCTCATCTCCACCGTGCCCCTTTCCAAGTCCACTGATGGGGGGGACCTCCTCCCCATTCATCTGATCCTGTTTTATCAGGTATCTTCAGGACTGGCTGCAAAGCCCTCCTCTGTGGCCTAACAGGACTGCTCCTCCCTTCGGGGGTGGGGAGACCAAAGAGCCAGTCATCGAGTTCCTGTTAGAAATAGTCCCTGTTCCCCTCACTTTGGGAAACCAATTGGTTACTGAGCTACCACAGGCTACATCTGAGTGGAGGTTCTAGGTTATATCCATACATGGTCCTTGGTAAAAAAAGATGCAGATGACATAAAAGGTGGAGGACATGAATGATGAGTGAATTTGTGTGGCATGGAATAATCAATATTGTTAGAATCCCATAGTACCCAAAGCAATCACTGTAATTCCTACCAGAGAAATTCTACACAGGACTTAAAAAAGTAATAGTAAGAGCTGGAGAGGACAGGGCCTCCACAAAGAGAGCAACAGAACAAGAAAATTTGAACACAGGGAACTTCCCAGAGACTCATACTCCAACCAAGGACTATTCATGGAGATAACCTAGAACCCCTGCACACATGTAGCCCATGGCAGCTCAGTCTCCAAGTGGGTTACATAGTAATGGGAACAGGGACTGCCTCTGACATAATCTGACTGGCCTGCTCTTTGATCACCTCCCCCTGGGGGGGGGAGCAGCCTTACCAGGCCACAGAAGAGGACAATGCAGCCACTTTTGATGTGAACTGATGGACTAAGATCAGAAAGGAGAGGAGAACCTCCCCTATCAGTGGACTTGGGGAGTGGCAGGCATGCAGAAAGGAGAGGGAGGGTGGGATTGGGAGGGGAGGGTGGGATTGGGAGGGGAGGAGGGAGGGGCTTATGGGGGGATGCAGAATGAATAAAGTGTAATTGATGAATAAATTAAAAAAAAAGAAAAGAAAAGATAATTTAAGAACCTTAAATGACTTTCAAAAGAGGAGGAAAACATGGAGTTAGTCAATTTACATGGAGCACGTCTCTCCCCTGGGAGCAATGGTCTCCTGAACCTACTCAGACCTCAGACACCACCACTGCTACTTCTAGAAATGATGTAGGATATTCCAACGAGGGGGTTAAGGCTTCTCATAATATTTCCTATAAGTACACACCTGTTTGTTTATAACCCCCATTTTTATTCATTGTTAGCCAGATAGAGCCAAGTAATTGTGGTAATGATACTTGCTTTTCTGCCCAATGCCGGAATGCTAGTGAATTTAGGTATGCCCTGGTTACTCGCATGCCTCACTGGGTACCTGTTCCCGTTGATGTCCCTCACACTATGACTCTCTTCAGACAGAAAAGGAATCTTGGAATTACAGCCGCCATTGTTACTGCCATCTCATTGGCGGCTGTTGGAGCTACCACTGCGGCATTAGCCATGAGTCATACCATGCAGACTGCTCAGACCCTAAATAATCTTTTAGCCAATGTAGCTCATGATTTAGATGTACAAAAAGGAATTAATACTCAACTAAAAGGAGACTTGATGGTGTTCAATCAGAGGATTGACCTCTTGCAGGAGCAAATTGATACCCTATGGCAAATCGCTCAACTTGGCTGTCAATGGAAGTATGCTGGACTTTGTGTCACTAGCATACAATATGAGAATTTTTCCCATGCTGCAAATCTGTCTAAACAATTGTCTAGCTATATTTTAGGTAATTGGACTGAAGAATTCGATACTATGATGGAGCAGCTGAGAGTGGCCATTGTCACAGTAAATTCTACCAGAGTGGACGCAGGACTAGCCACAGGATTATCATCATGGATTGCTGCAGCCATGAATCATCTGAAGGAATGGGCGGGCATGGGAGCGTTAGCAGGCCTTCTGGTGTTGGTCTCCTTGGTTTGCCTGTGGTATATATGCAAGATTAGAGTCTCACAACAGCGTAATGCAGCCATGACCATTCAGGCCTTTACAGCCATTGAAGCAGGACAGTCTCCCCAAGCATGGTTGGCTACCATAAAAAGCTAAAATGTTAAGCTCGGGATGCGAGGCTAAGCACTGCACTCAGGGTCAGCCACTTTCGACCCAGAGAAGAGCATGTCTGATTGCATGCAGGTTGATGCCCCAGGTCCTGCCTCTGAGAAAAAGGTATTGGACGGGTCTGATGCTCTTTGGGTGGATGACACCTAAATGAACATCGGTACAAAGTCCCAATTTATTTCTAATATCAGAGATCAGACCTCTACTCTTGCCTAATTCATCTAAAACAAAAAGGGGGAACTGTAGAGAGCTGTGTAATGCCACGCCTTAAAGATGGAGCTGGTTTCCGCCTTCCACCTTCCCGATGGTGAGTGCTCTCTGTCACAAACAACTCCATATTTGGCTAAGGCTGAGGATCTGGCTTGATTCCGTGTATGTGGACCTATCTGCATTGCCCACATGGCACGCTGGGGTTGGCTACCCAGAGGCTATTTAAGCTGTGGGCTGGCTTTCCCCAGGGTCAGAAGATTGTTCAAGGTTCCTGAATAAACTTCATTGAGAAGAACAAAAGAAAAAAAAAGATCAGAAAGAAGGAGAGGAGGACCTCCCCTATCAGTGGACTTGGGGAGAGGCATGCATGCAGAAAGGGGGGGAGGGTGGGACCGGGAGGGGAGGAGGGGGGCTTATGGGGGGATACAAAAGGAATAAAGTGTAATTAATAAAAGTTAAATAAAAAATTTAAAAAGGTAATTTTAAAACTTAAAATAATCACAAAAATCCAAATAATTAAAACAATCTTGAGCAAAATAAAAGCAAGCAGGCTATGTGACTTAAAAAATATTCTACAAGGCAGCAGTAAATGAAACAATATGGTGATAGCATAAAACAGACACACATACAAATGGAACAGAATAGGTATCCTAGAAGTACACTCATGTTTATAGAAGTGATTTTCATCCAGGTTAGTAAGGACATGCACCTGGAAAAGCCGTCATTTTATTAAATGATGCTGGGAAGAATAAAGCTACCATCCCATTTTCAAAACAAAATGGTTGAAAATATCAACACAGAACATGAACATGTAAAATGACATAAATTTTAAAAAAGAAAACTAAAAAATACAGGAAATATATATAACAGCAGACAAATTTTCTTACATTAAACTAAAAAGTTTTCTGCCTACCAAAGTATACAATTAACAGAGTACAGAGGCAATCAACAGAAATGTGAGATAATATTCACAAACTATATTTCCCTTAACAACAGCAAGGAGTAACCTGATTTGAAAATGGGCAATACATCAAAACAAACATTTCTTTACAGATACCAAAAGAGATGAAAGTTAACAAGTACCAACATAGATACAAAGGAATAGGAACTCTAAAGCACTGTTGCTGGGAATGTAAATCAGAGTAGCCATTACAAAACAGCATGGAGCATCATCAAAATAACTAAAGTTAGAACGGTCATATGATCTAACATTCTCACGACTGGGTTTAGTTCTGAAGAAAATGAATTCAACATGTTAGTGGATACTACATTAAAGCTAGCTAACACACTCTGAGTCTAGAAGTTCAAATTCAAGCAGGTGAGATGGTTCCCCAGGCAAAAGCTCTTTGCTGCCAAGCCTGAGGGCTAAATTTAATCCCTTGGACCCCAACAGTAAAAGGAGAGAACTGACTCCAACAATCTGCCCTCAGACCTCTGCACATGCAGTTAAAAAAAAAACAAAGAAGATAAATCATAGAACCAATATTTGACTTAGCCTTCTCACTACAGAGAGGCTGAAGAGGCAAAGACAGCAGGATTAGGACTTAGAGTAATACCTTTAGGCCACAGCAAGCAGCTCCTGAGCTGTATACACAGTGTCCCAAGGGCTGACAGCAATAATGGACTGTATTTCAAAAGTCTACAAAAAAGGATTTTGAACATTTCAACACAAGTAAATGACAAATGTTTGAGGGCACAAATATGCTTAACAACATTCAAGCATGTGTTTGAAATATATACATATATGAAATAATCATGTATGTAAATTAAATACATTAATGAGGTATCTCATAGTAATTTCATGTATTACTTTAAAAATTATATTTTGCTTATTACTAATGAGCATGAGCTCCAAAATTAATGTATTGGTAGCTCTCCTCTAATTTACCTATATATATAATCCTGGCCTTTTTTTTCAATGTCTCAAGTTTCTCCTTTCATTATTAAAGCACACGGTTTATTTATGCTAATCCTTTCTAACATGTCAAAACTAACTTTTCCACATCTATTAGTTTTCCTTATAGCTTGCATTATACACTTGTCTTTTTTTTTTGTTTATCATCCAATTATACTTTATTTTTTATTCAGTTGTTCCAGCTTTGGTGACTAGGATCTCTTACATTACCTTTCAATTTTAACAGATTGGCTGTGCATGCATATTATCTTCTTTTTTTTTTTCAATGCAGTTTATTCAGGAACATTGAACAATCCTCGGACCCTGGGGAAAGCCAGCCCACAGCTTAAATAGCCTCTGGGTAGCCAACCCAGGCGTGCCACGGGGGCAATGCAGATAGGTCCACATACATGGAAGCAAGCCAGATCCTCGGCCTTAGCCAAATGTGGAGTTGTTCGTGACAGAGAAACTCAGGGCTGAAATCAATCAATTGGAAACAAATAAAACAATTCAAAGAATCAATGAAACCAAGAGCTGGTTCTTTGAGAAAATCAACAAGATCGACAAACCCTTAGCCAGACTTACACTTGTCTTTTGACTGGTAAATGTTTCTACTTGATGTAATCAAATGTATTTTTCCTACTATATAGTATGGAGTTTCTGACATTGTATTCATAAAAACCTTCCATTCTTTATTGCTATAAAGATATACTACATTTGTCATTTTTTAAATCTCATCATTAGTGTGACTATGTAGGGTGTATGTAAGTTTGTGGTGCATGTGAAGGTCAGAGGACAGATAGCATTGAGGATTAGGCTCTCTCCTTCCACTTTGGTAAGGCAAGATCTCTCATTTTTGCTGTGCTTTGTACTCCAGGATGACTGGGAAGCAAGATTCCTGGCAGTTCTCCTGTCTCCATCCTCCTTCTTATGGAAGGAATCCTGGGATTACAGATGCATACTACCAAATTTGACTGTTATAACATGCATTCTGGAATTCAAACTCAGTCAATCACATTTAATATATCAAGTATTTTCACATACTGAGCTATTTCACTGGCCCAATATTTTAATGAATATTTTAGAGGATTGTTAAGAATTTAAACATTTAATTCTTTGGAAATTACTTTTTGTGAAAATTATGAAGAACCAATATATTTTTATATAAATGTTATTTTCTCAACATGAATTGTTGAATGGCTCATCATTCTCTTGTCGATTTTTAATGTTACCTTCGTATAAAAAAAATCCTGTTTCTTTCCTTGTTCTTCTGGTCTGATCTCCTTGGTTATTCCTGTGCTTCCTGATCTTATATCAAGACACTTGCTTGCCCTTGCTTCCTGAGCTGGGATTAAAGGCATATACCTTTTTGTTGTTGTTGCTCCATTTTTACTTTCTTGGAAACTTTTTTACATTAATGTTCATAAAATGAGACTATGGCCACTAGTTAACTTTATCTAGCTTTAGTTATAACCATGCGCTGGCTAGTTTTATGTCATCCTGACACAAGCTAAAGTCATCTGGGCAGATGAGGTCACAACTACTAGAATGCCTCCATAAGATCAGACTATAGGTAAGCCTGTAGGGTATTTTCTTTTTTTAAAAGAGGTATATATTTATTATTTATATGGCATTCTGCTTGCATGTGTGCCTTCTGGACAGAAGAAGGCAACAAACTTTCTTATAGACAGTTATGAGTCACCATGTGGTTGCTGGGAATTGAACTCAGGAACTCTGGAAGAACAGCCTGTGCGTTTAAACTCTGAGCCATCTCTCCAGCCCAAAACCAACTTTTTGTTTTGTTTTATTTTTCAAGGGTTTCTCTGTATAGCATTGGCTGTCTTGGATTAACTTTGTAGACCAGGCTGGCCCCTAGTTCACTGAGATATACCTGCCACAGTGGTGCACGACTGTAATCCAAGCACTCTGAGGGGCATTTTCTTATTTAGTGGTCAATGAGGGCTCTGCCCATTGTGGGTGGTGCCATTCCTGAACTGGTGGTGTTGCCTTCTATAAGAAAGCAACCTGAGCAAGCCATAAGGAGCAAGCCAGTAAGTGGCACCCTTCCGTGGTCTCTGCATCAGCTGATGTCTTCAGATTCCAGCCCTATTTGACCTCCTGTGCTGACTTCCTTTGATGACAAACAGTGATATGGATGTGTAAGACAAAATCAAATCTTTTCCTTTCCAAGTTGATTTGCTGAAACACTGGACATGGTGTTTTATCACAGCAATGGAAACCCTGCCTAAGACAACACACATAAACTAATTTTATGTATTTACACCTAAATATATAGTTTATGAATTAACATCTAAATATGTTCTATGCAAGATTCTAAACAAGTAGGTATCTTGTCCTAATTTTGGTTAGAATATCAGGGTACAAATGATCTGATTGGGGAAATAGGAAAAATGAATAACTTTAATCTGGGAGAGGACAAGTTATAAACGCATAAAAAGTAGAAAGGAGGGTGAAATAATAGTATTTTGGAATACTACTCCTAAGTAGGTGTAGTCACAAAATGTTTCCCCTTAGGGCTCAGGGATCTATGCAGCAGAGGTCGAAAGATTGTAAATCCCAGAGCTGATGGATGACACCAAAGAAACAATGTCTGCCAAACACTATAGGACTGATGTATATATGAATTCACAGAGACTGTGGCAGCATGCATAGGGCCTGTATTAGGTTCAATCTAGATAGGGAGCCACTGAGAGACAAAAGTATAAAAGTATATATGAGCTCTCATCCTTAACCAAGAAATTATATGCAGTTGGAACCCATTTGCAAAGAAAAAAAGTTTGTTTTCTCTAGTGGAGTCTCACTAGATATATTAACTACTCTTTAGGGTAGGCCCCATGTTCAGCAGTAGATGACCAACACAAAATGAACTTAGAAGCATTTTTGCAGACTTTTATTTCATCTTGTTTGTTTGTATTTTTTTTCTTGTTGGTCTTTTGTTTGTGCATCATGTGATTTAGTGTTTTGTAGGTGGGGTTGTGCATGTATTTCTTTTTCTTTGGTTATTTTTTGTTTGCCTCCTTTTTCTTCTAAACAGAGAGTGAAATAAATGGTGTGGACTTGGGTAGGTGGGGATGTGGGTAGGAACTGGTAGGAATTTGGAGTAAGAAAAAGCTAACTTTTGTCATTATGGTGTTAATTCATAATGACATGCCTCATTTCAGCACATAGTCCAATGTAGTCTAACCAAATTTTAGTGTAAAGACCAGCAAGTCTGTTATGTGACTTAATCAATCTTGGATTCTTTTACAACTATATGATGACGAATGTCATTTGTTTACCACATTTTTTCAGGCTCTGGGGGTACAGTTCTGGTGATAAAACTGTAATATCACTTTTTCAATTACCCACACTGATTTGCATATTCCATCTAAATTATATCAAAGTTAAAATTGAGAGAAGGCTGCATTACAAAACAAGAATGTAGAAATCTAAGTGATAAAGTTCAAACTGTCCATATGAATAATGGGCACAACCTCAAAAGAGCCAGAAAATCCTGAATGCATCAGTGAGGTGTCTATTAGATTCATAATAATTCTCCTGTCTTAAGGCCAGTAACTGCTCTTAGCTCTAAAAGCTGCAATGCTAAATCTTAGCTGTTCTCATCTCTGTCACATTGGCCAAATCCATACAACTGCAATAAAAAGGCAACAATACACAAGGTTATGAGAAAAAAGGCTTTTATATTATTTTATGTTTGGGTATTATTTTCACAAAATATGTGTATGTAATGCCTTTGATAGTGTCCCCAAGCATTTAAGTACATCACAATTACTTTCTACCTATTTGCCACTCTTTAGCAAGATAAATTGTCTTCAATCCAAGGCGGAATTAACTAATAAAATTATAGAGAGTAGGGTAAGTTAAAATTTCAAATAAAACCAAAAAATTTGACAATATATATCATATAATATTAGGGTATATTGTTTATTTGTAATCTAGGTATAATTAAATGCCTTATATTTTATTTGACAAAAGTGCATATTCGACCAGTAACATGAGGGACACAAAAAACCCTAAATTTATGAGATTGACTAGAATATTTATATACAGTAACAGGTAATCACTAAATTTTCTCCTTGTATTGTTCTTCTTCTTTACTATCTCTTTTGATATTCAATTAACCTCTGAGTGTGGAACCCATCGTGAAACATGACTGGGATATTAGAAAATAATTCAAGCTTCACGTAATACATAATGTCTTCTAACGCTACCATAAACTGCTAGGATACAATAGCTAATCATTCCCTAGGAACTAAATCTTGGATGTATTACTTGAAGTAGTGCTTGCTCAAAACTTCAGGGAGTAAACACAGTTCTAGACTCAGAACCTTACCCATGTACATTTTTTATACCACTTCCAGTTTGCTTTCCCATTGTTTTACACTGAGGACTCTTTCGATGCTATTAGGTTAAAATTTCATAGATATAATGTTTTGGTCATCATTAATGAACTAACTCTTCCAGGTCCTTGTGTAGCAACAATACTAAATAGACTATGTTAACTTACCCTGAAGATAACAGCTTCAGACAAGAAAGCAGATTGTGCAAATAATCTTTCATATTACTTTCTGATTCTAAAAGCAATATAAAGTCACAGAAAACAGAAAATATGTCATTGTATGGTCTAATAACTAAGAGAAATGCTATGAAAAATATAAACAAGATCATACTTTACTTTTCTTCAATTTTAAGAAAAACAGGATTCTTCTCAAATATGTTCTAAATGAATCATTTTTTCAGTAAGTTTCCAATATTCCTAGGTTAATACTATAAAGTAACCATTTTCCCTAGGCATTGCCTATTGATTAAAATTGAAGAGATTAATAAATATCAGCAATCTGAACAGATACGTTTACTGATGTCATTATATCACACACTGGTAATTTTCTTTCAAAGTATCATTTTATACTGCCACTGGTACTGAGATGGCATTGTTTGTTTGGTCTTTGCAGAATAGCAAATGGAAGGGACTGCCAGGAGCACAGAAATAAATCAAGTGTCCTATAGAGGTATATGAATGTCTAATAGTTTTGTTTTTACAATTGATTCAGGGCTAAATTCCTAGAGATAGAAATAAACACTTAATAAATATCATGAATGTATCTAGCTAGACTGGAAGAGAAAATACAGGGAAGGGACTGGTAAGTAACGTGCATCATGTTCAGGTTCTGTAGTTCAGACAATCAACCACTAGGTGGTCCATTTATATTGGGCTACATCCACTGGAGGATGGGCTATCCTTAAAGATAAGCACTCTGGTTCTTGGAAGCTGAAGGCCTAGAGGCACTATCAAAACAAGCATTAGTGAAAACCCATAATATAGTCACAGAAGCAAATCCAATTATTTAATCAAGTAGCAAGCAGTACGCATATCTTACTTGCCAGCAGACCCACTGTATCTGATCATGTGATACAAGGAAGATGAGGTTTTATTTGAAGGGTGGGGTATAAAATATTAAGAAATAAGAGAATGCGGCTGATTTTAACTAATATAGACTTTTAAAGAACAATAAGAATCGTAGAGCACTATTTAATTCTAATACTCAGGATGCAGAAGCATATGGAACTCTATGAGTTTGTGGTCATCCTGGTCTACATAGTAAACTCTGGAATTATGGGCCATCCAGGGCTACATATTGAGACCATGTCTCAAAAAAAAAAAAAAGGTTAATCATGGACTCTGACTAGAAATGATAAGACTTAACACCAAAATACAACTATACAATCTTGGATAGAGTGTCACTAAGCACTTTGATAATGTACAGGCCTTAATAAAATCCCCTACCAAAACACCGGAAGACAGAATAAGACAGATGATAAATGTCATAAAGGTCTTCTGGCTTCTTTCAGAATGTTTTTAAAAGACATATAGTTAACACATGGAACTGAAAACAGTTCTAAGATAACACAGATTCTAAGTCTTGCAACACTAGATAAGCACAATGGTAGTTCCCTTACATAAAGGATAGATAGAATAAAAACAAACAGACCCTATGCATCCAGAAGGCCTAAGTCAGGTGATAAACAAAACATGACTACCTAAGAACTTGAAGTACTTCTCAGTATAGGAGTCTTAACCTCTTCTGAACCCCAGGATTCAAGTCTTATGTTTTAGTGGGCATGTTTTTTAGAAACTTCTCCAAATTTGATAAGCCTCCACTGCCCAAAATACAATCTAGGTAATAATGGGTTCTGATAAAAATGTTTAGATATTCATAGTAGGGAAAATGTGTATTAGTTGGTCCTTGACTTGAAATTTCTAATAGGAATTTTTAAAAAGTATTAATTAATTAATTAATTGTAATTTATTCACTTTTTATCTCTGCTGTAGCCCCCCCTTCTCCTCCCAGCCCCAACCACCCTCCCTCATCTCCTCACATGCCCCTTCTGTAAGTCCACTGATAAGGGAGATCCTCCTCCCATTCTATTTGACCCTCCTTATCAGGTCTCATCGGGACTGGTTGCATTGTCTTCCTCTGTGGCCTAGTAAGGCTGGTCCCCCTCAGGAGGAGGTGATCAAGAGCCAGCCACTGAGTTCATGTCAGAGACAGTCCCTGTTCCCCTTATTAGGGTACCCACTTGGAAACAGAACAGCCTATGGATTTCCTCTGAGCAGGGGTTAAAGTTCCTCTCCATGCAAGGTCTTTGGTTGGAGTATGGGTCTCTGCAGGCCCCCCTAGCTCCAAGTGTTTTGGCTGGATAAGTCTCCTTGTGGAGTTTCTATTCCCTCCAGGGTTTTCTATCTCCCTCTTCTTCTATAATGTTTCCTGCACTCTGCTTAAAGTTTGGCTATGATTCTCAGTATCACCTTCAATACCCTGATGGGTAGAGTCTTTCAGAGGCCTCCTGTGGAAGGCTCCTGTTCTGTTCCTTGTCTTCTACTTCCAATGTCTATCCTGTTTGCCCTTCTGAGTGACATTTCCTCCTCTTTGTTAGGGTCCACCTTGTTTAGCTAGTTTCAGACTATAAATTTTAGTATGTTTATCCTATATTATATGGCTAATATCCACTTATAATATACCATATATGTCTTTCTGCTTCTGGGTCACCTCACTTGGGATGATCCCTTCTAGTTCCAATAATTTGCCTGGACATTTTATGATTTCCTTGTTTTTAATTTCTGATTAGTACTCCATTGTGAAACTGTACTACAATTTCTGTATCCACTCTTCAGTTGAGGGACATCTGGGTTGTTTCCAGATACTGGCCATTATGAATAACACTGCTATGAACATAGCTGAGCAAATGTCCTTGTTGTATATGAGAGCATTTTTGTATATATGACTAGAAGTGGTATAGCTGGATCTTGAGGTAGCACTATCCCTATTTGGCTGAGAAACTGCCAGATTGATTTCCAAAGTGGTTGTATAAGGTTTCATTCCCACCAGCAACGGAGGAAGGTTTCCCTTTCTCCACATCCTCTCCAGCATGTGTTGTCAATTGAGTTTTTGATCTTAGCCATTTTGATGGTTGTGAGGAGGAATCTCAGGGTCAGTTTTTTTAATTTATTTATTTATTATTAATTACAGATTATTCACATTGTATCTAAGCTGTATCCCCTCACTCATGCCCTCCCACTCCTACTGTCCCTCCCTCATCTCCTCCTATGCTCCTCCCCATGTCCACTTATAAGGGAGGTCCTCCTCCCCTTCCTCCTGACCTGACCTATCAGGTCTCATCAGGTCTTCCTCTGTGGCCTAGTAAGGCTGCCACCACCACCCCAATTCAGGGGGAGGTGATCAAAGAACCAGGCATTGAGTTCATGTCAGAGACAGTCCCTATTCCTATTACTAGGGAACCCACTTGGAGATTTAGCTGCCATGGGCTACACCTGTGCAGGGGTTCTATGTTAGCTCCATGCATGATACTTGGATAAGTCTCAGGAAAGTCCACTTTGTCCAGATTTTTTTGGTTCAGTTGCTCTTCTTGTGGAGCTCCTGACCCCTCCATGTCTTTCTCTCTCCCTGATTCCCAACTCTCTGCCCAACATTTGGCTGAGTCTCAGCATCTTCTTTGATACCCTGCTGGATAGCGCCTTTCAAAGGCCTTCTGTGGTAGTCTCCTGACCTTTTCCCTGTTTTCTTCCTCTTCCGATGTCTGTCCTGATTGCCTTTCTTAGTAAAGATTGATCATCTTAGCCAAGATCCTCCTTCTTGTTCCCAAGGTAGGTTTGATTTGCATTTCTCAGATGACTAAGGACATTGACCATTTCTTTTTTTTTTTTTTTTTTTTTTTCATTGACCATTTCTTTAAGTGTTTTTCTGACATTCGATATTCCTCTGTTGAGAATTCTTTGTTTAGCTCTGAACCCCATTTTTAATTGGATTACTTGGTTTGTTGGAGTTTAACTTCTTGAGTTCTCTGTCAGATGTAGGGTTTGTGCCAACACAATTTTTGAAAGAGCCTTTCTCATTTTCATATGGAAAAATAAAACTAGAATAGCTAAAACAATCCTATATGATCTAATAGGACTCATTAAGCCTTGTATTTGTTCATTTTTTACTCAAGTCCTTTAGGAGAAACAAGGAACCTGAAGCTTGAAAGAAGTTCTTGGTTTTAATTTGATTTTTCTATATAATCTGGAGATTTTTGTATTCTTTACTACACATTCTGTGAAATTACTTCTTTACCTTCTCTTTTCAGGCTTCAGAGAACCAGAGCAGTGCAAGGCAAAAAAGAGAAAGAGAGAGAGAGAGAGAGCACAATGGTGTAGAAAGCGCAGCTTGCTTTTGAATATTTTTTTTTATTTCCATTTGGAATTCATCTTGAACCTCATTCTTGTTACCCTTTTGCTGTGTTTGGGGAAGAACGATTTAATATTATCTTTGGAGAAAAATAGCATTGTCTAAAATTTAGACTCACAGCAGTTCATTCTATTTATTCATTCTTGTTCATCTACTGGTGTCAATTCTCTGTTTCCCCTCAAGTTCAAAAATGCCACTGATTAGTATACAGCATCATTTATATGTTTGGCTTCAATTTAGTAATTTTAAGGTAAGAGGAATAAAAGCAGAAGAGAAGGACAGAATCCCATATATATTATACACAACTAAGTTTTCTCCCTTAGTAAACTTGAAACAAAGCCCTGAGTCATATGTAAATGAACATTAAAATGTGCTGCTCAGTCTTTATTTGTTACTTAAAATGCCAGTAAGCCCAAGCTGGCGAGCTGGGTCAAAAGCCTATGTAACAAGACAAACCCATGTCAATAAAAGATTATCAATAACTAATAAATGAAATTTTCAGTTCCTTACTCAGTTTATTGTAGCCTAAGACTCAAATTTTGGACCTCCAGGCAAAAATCAATATGAACATGGATTTAAAGCATCTCAAAACTTTTCAAAGATTTTGTTGTCTACTCAGACAGGAAAGAAAACCTGAGTTCCAGCTTCTCTTGAACTAAGAAGTCTCTCCCTTGCCCCCTCCTTCCCTTCTTTTCCTCCCCACCTCCCCCCACCCCCTCCTTCTCCTACTTGTGGATCAGCTTGCCTGTTGTTATGCTCCCTGCCATGATGATCATGGACTCTAATCCTCAGGAACTGTGAGTCTCAGTAAAGGTTTTACTTTTCTAGTTGCCTTTGTCATTGTGTCTCTTTACAGAGACTGGAAAGTAACTGAGGCACTAGCCTCTAATCTATAAAGACTGAGCCTTAGCTTTTCTGCTTCTTCCACCATAGGAAACCTTTAACTGTCTCTGTTTTGCTGAAGACCATAATAATAAAGCTAAGACAATTTATTATCTTGATACACTGATACATATAACACAACTTAGAAATAGGGTATTCTGAATGCCATCTCCTGTTCTCTTTCAGACTAGAAATCTAATTCCTCATCTCAGGACTAGACTCTGAATGCGCAGGAAAAAAAAGAGCCAGAAAGGAGATCAAATCAGTTCAAAATCTTCAAAGATGTACTGGACTTAGGCCCAGGCATTTTGCTTTGGGAATTTATTCATCAAAAAACCAAGAGGCCCTGAGGGATGTTCTACAACAGATTATTAAGAGTCTCTGAGGGTGCATAGTATAGACTTAAGGAAAACATTTGCTTCAGTAGTTAATATTCAGTAATCTTTCATCTATGCCAGTGAGCTCTCACTGAAGTAGAACAGGTTGTACAGCAAAGAACCCCACTGTAAGAAAGAGTACACAAAATTCAAGACTTACATTTGTTACTCTTGTTATTTTCTGCTTAAGTTCTAACATATGATTCAAGTTGAGAGCAACAAATCAAGCAAAAATCTGCTCATTGGTTTTTCTACTGATGCTTTCACCCAGCCTCCAGGATATTAAAAGGAAATTGACATAGAGGAACCTTTTTATCTTTCATTATCAAAATTGCTTGGCAATTTTGCTATGTGAGCAACAAGACCTTAGAGAAAGTGATAAATCCATTGTAGGCAGAAGGAGGGTTACATTGGCCATTTCTTCCCTTGCCTTGGGAATAGAGTGTATGAGAGAAAAGAAATGGCCAATTCTTAGAGACAATTAGGTTCTAATAGAACTTAAATTACAATTATGCTATAGACAATGCTATATGGGAACAGTCATCTGTTTACAATCAACATCTGCTTCAGCTGGAGGGACTGATGGAAATTCAAATTCACTCACTCTACCTCTGACTCACAGAATCTGAAGGTGAAGTCCATACATGTGTGTATGTGTGCCTTGAGGGGCTATTAATGTGTGTGTGTGTGTGTGTGTGTGTGTGTGTGTGTGTGTAAAACAAAAAATGAAAAATATTAACCAAACATACAGCCCTCACACTTAAACACATGACTCCAGAAAACACCTTCTCCTCTGATGATATTTAGTCTTCTTCCAGTGGCACTGAGTTCTTAAAAAATACAAGGAAAGTTCAGAAACACATAGAACCCACACAGAAAGAGCTTGCTTATGGAAGCAGATGTAATACTTCTAAGAATTGGCTATAAAATAATCTGAGTACTTTCATTCCCAAACTATTTTCAGATTTTCACCCTTGATTACCAGAGCCATTTTCAAAAACATTATCTTTCAAACAAATGTCTGCTGAAATCTCAATGATGTTATTTCATTAGTCTCATATTTCTGGATGTTTAGGAATGTGACTCATTTCTGACTTTTAGCCTTATTCTATCTTACTCATTCATTACCATGATTCTAGTGCCTCATATAAAGGAGAAAAGTGAGGGTACGCTTGATTTTCATGCCATATTGCAAAGATTAAAAGAATGAATGTCATAATTACTAACCTAGAAACATGCATCAAATCACCACGGAATTCCCAAATGCACTAGGAAGAACACTTACAAGAATTTTTAAATTTTATTTTATTAATTACACTTTATTCACTTTGTATTCCCCCATAAGCCCCTCCCTCTTTCCCTCCTTGCTCCACCCTCCCTCCCCCTTCTTCACACATTCCCCTCCCCAAGTCCACTGATAGGGGAGGTCCTCCTCGCCTTCCTTCTGATCTTAGTCTATCAGATTACATCAGTAATGGCTGCATTGTCATCTTCTGTGGCCTGGTTAGGCTGCTCCCCCCTCAGGGGGAGATGATCAAAGAGCAGGCCAATCAGTTTATGTTAGAGGCAGTCTCTCTTCCCATTACTATGTAACCCACTTGGACACTAAACAGCCATGGACTACATCTGTGCAGGGATTCTAGGTTATCTCCATGCATGGTACTTGGTTGGAGTATGAGTCTCTGGGAAGATCCCTGTGCTCACATTCTCTGGTTCTATTGCTCTCCTTGTGGGGTTCCTTTCCTCTCCAGATCTTACCATTTCCCACTTCTTACATAAGATTCCATGCACTCTGCACAACAGTTGGCCATAAGTCTCAGCTTGTGCTTTGATAGTCTGAAGGGCAGAACCTTTCAGAGGCCCTCTGTGGTAGGTTCCTAGTTTGTTTCCTGTTTTCTTCTTCTGGCTTTCAGAAGCCTTCTGTAGAAGGTTCCTAGGTTGTTCCCTGTTTTCTCCTTCTGATGTACATCCTCTTTGCCTTTCAGGATGGGGATTGAGCATTCTAGTCAGGGTCCTCTCTCTTGATTAGTTTCTTTAGATGTACAGATCTTAGTAGGTTTATCCTATGTTATATGTCTATATGAATGAGTATATACCATGTGTGTCTTTCTGCTTCTGGGACAGTTCACACAGGATGATCCTTTCCAGGTCCTACCATTTACCTGCAAATTTCATGATTTCCTTATTTTTCATTGCAGAGTAATACTCCATTGTGTAGATGTACCACAATTTCTGCATTCATTCTTCAGTTGAGGGGCATCTGGGCTGTTTCCAGCTTCTGGCTATTACAAATAAAGCTGCTACAAACATGGTTGAGCAAATGTCCTTATTGTGTACTTGAGTCTCTTTCGGATATATGCTTAGGAGTGGTATGGCTGGATCTTGAGGAAGCGCTATGCCTAGTTGTCTGAGAAAGCTCCAGACTGATTTTCAGAGTGATTGTACAAGTTTACATTCCCATCAGCATTGGAGGAGTGTTCCCCTTTCTCCACAACCTCTCCAGCATGTGTTTTCACTTGAGTTTTTGATCTTGGCCATTCTCATGGGTGTAAGGTGAAATCTCAGGGTCATTTTGATTTGCATTTCCCTAATGGCTAATGACTTTGAGCATTTCTTTAAGTGTTTCTCTTCCATTCGATATTCCTCTACAGAGAGTTCTCTGTTTAACTCTGTTCCCCATTTTTTTTAATTGGATTACTTGGTTTGCTGCTTTTCAGCTTCTTTAGTTCTTTATATATACTGGGTATTAGCACTCTGTCAGATAAAGGGTTGGATCATCTGGAGGTATCTCCATCCCTGATCTCAAGGGGTACTATAGAGCAACAGTAATAAAAACTGCATGGTACTGGCATAGAAACAGAATGGTGGATCAATGGAACTGAACAGAAGACCCGGAAATAAACCCACACACTTATGGACACCTGATCTTTGACAAAGATGCCAATACTATACAATGGAAAAAAGATAGCATTTTTAACAAATGGTTCTGGTCTAACTGGATGTCTACATGTAGAAAAATGAAAATAGATCCATACTTGTCACCCTGCACAAAACTGAAGTCCAAGTGGATCAAAGACCTCAACATAAAACCAGACACATTAAATCGGCTAGAAAAAAAAAAAGTGGGGAATACCCTAGAACTCATTGGTACAGGAGAAAACTTCCTGAACAGAACACCAACAGCACAGGCTCTAAGAGCAACAATCAATAAATGGGACCTCATGAAACTGAAAAGCTTCTGTAAAGCAAAGGACACTGTCGTTAGAACAAAACGACTGCCTACAGATTGGGAAAGAATCTTCACTTATAAGACTTTTAATCATGAGTTATCTGCAGGGGCTTTCATTTTGCTTTCTGTATATACTGATAAAAAATTGAATCTCTTTGTAAAAATTTGCAATACTTTCCACCATGATAAATGCTTACAAAAAATATTGTAGTGGTCAGCCAAGCCAATATTATGCCAAGAAGCTGGAATGTAGTTTTAAGGGTGACATGGGGCTTGTCTACCTTGGACTCTCAGGCTTCTTTACACTCTTAGAAACCACTGCAACTCTACATGGTGAAGCAATATTCCTTTAGTACATTGCCACATTCGAAAGACCTTGCTCGTAGAGTTTTTAAACAACAATAAAACTTAAATGTATTGAACGTATGAGAGGAGTCTACTGAGCGCATCTGAAAGACTCTAACTAGCAGTGTTTTCAAAGCAAAGACTCATGACCAAACCTTTGGCAGAGTACAGGGAATCATAAGAAAGAAGGGGAGTTATTCTGATGGGGAAAGGATAGGAGCTCCACAAGGACCAAATATATCTGGGCACAGGGTCTTTTCTGAGACTGACATTCAACCAAGGACCATGTATGGATATAACCTAGAACCTCCACTCAGATGTAGCCTGTGGTAGCTCAATAACCAATTGGTTTCCCAAAGTGAGGGGAACAAGGACTATTTCTAACAGGAACTCAATGACTGGCTCTTTGGTCTCCCCACCCCCGAAGGGAGGAGCAGTCCTGTAAGGCCACAGAGGAGGGCTTTGCAGCCAGTCCTGAAGATACCTGATAAAACAGGATCAGATGAATGGGGAGGAGGTCCCCCCTATCAGTGGACTTGGAAAGGGGCACGGTGGAGATGAGGGAGGGAGGGAGGGAGTGGGAGGGAATGAGGGATCGGGACACGGCTGGGATACAGAGTTAATAAAATGTAACTGATAAAAAAATTTAAAAAAATAAAACAAAACAAAACAAAAAAAACTTAAATGTACACAAAGATTCTAGATACCTGAAAAATTATAGCTGCTCATCACAGATCACATTTGTCCATGGGAAAGTCATTTATAACAGTTTGTAATAATGACATTATAGGTGATAAGGAAATTCAGAAATATATGTTCTAAGATTATGCTTTGTCTTAGTGGCGATAGTATATCATTGAAGAGATTTTGCAATGGACTAATTTTTACAATGTACATACACATCAGCTGGGGGATCTCATTAAAATGAATGAGAATGTAAATTCAAGAAGTCTGAAGTGGGGCTTGAGTCGCCTAAGTTTCTAAAAACTCCCCTAAAAAGACAATGTGTTGATTTTCAGGCTGTATGCATCTTTAATGACAAGCCCATAGACACTTACACAGGTTTTTAAAGAACATGTATAGTTTTTACTTATTTTGGTATCAACTATGGCAACTAGATTCTTACAGCTTCATTGCATGATTATCAGAAGATAATCCTCTTCATAAACTGTAATTAATAAAAGTTTAAAAATGAAAAAAAAGAAGAAATAAACCAGCATTGAGTCTCATAGTCTAAGGAAAATGGGGCTGAAATTGAAGAGTCTGTAAATACACAGAAATTGAAAGTGTGAATATTAATGAACAATAGTTATATAAACAACAAAACTGACCAACCAGAGAAAGATTCAAATGTTTCAATAGCAAAGAGAGGTAGGTGCCTGAAGTTCCTGCTATATCCAACATCCAACTCTACTAACACTGAAGAATGACAAATAACAATTAACCAGGTCTGAGATATCAAACAAGACATGAAAATCTCAATATCTTAACACAACAAGGAACAGAGAAAAAAAACAAGTAAAAATATGCCAAATTAAGGACAGAGCTACAGATTCAGGGGCTAGGTAAAAAGGTGAACACAAAACCTTAGGAAATGAATTTACCTGCTAATCTTCAATTCCCAAAAAGGAAAAAAGAAAAATCAAAATATTCTAGCCCAGGAAGGAATCTAGAATATGCTAAAGTATGGGAGCTGAAACTCTGAGCAAAAGCTAATGCCTATGGACTACACTAGAACGGTAATGAAGTGACAAGCTCCTGAACCAATTAAAGCTCTCTTACTCCTTCCTGGCACAACCTAATTCATATCCTCTGTTGAGTGGACTCAAGGAGTGTGACTGAGGTGGCTACAGATGTAAACATTGTTATAGTGCTATGCAAGCTAGCTGAACAGTGAAACTCAACTTGCATTAACAGAACAAATGTATGAGTTTTAAAAATCACAAATTCTCAGCCCCATTTCATAATATGAAATCAGAGTCTGTGGGTGGAGCTCAATGTGGAAGTTTTCACACATTCTCAACAGGGTTATGATATACCATGCATATGTTTGTGATCTGTTGCAACAGAGTATCTAGCAGTATAGTAATGGAAACAAGGCCATATGTGGCAAATGAAAGTCATTAGAAGCAACCTTAATACTGATGCTTTCAAAAGGCTGGTAAGGACCTATCAGCATACAGGGAGGAAAACCCCAGCTGACACAATGCGAAAGAATAATAATAATTAATAATAATAATTAATAATAATTAATCTTGCTCATGAGTGGATAGACTATGGACAGAAAATTAAAAGACAAGGTTTTATCAGTGTTGAAGAATCATGCTACCATGTATATGGTATTCATACTTTGAGTCTAATAGTGATAGGGTTTATAAGTGTCAACCCCGAGTATGTGTTTGATCTTTCCATGCTGTATTTAGGGTTTTGTTTTGGTTTTATTTTTATTTTTATTTTTTGAGACTCATCTTAAAGAAGTGAGGTAAGGATGGAGTACAGAGGACAGCATGATGACACATGGGTAAAAGTCTTGTTATATAACTCTAATGACTTCAATTTGATCCCAAGAGTTCACAGAGAGAACCAACTCTTAAAAGCTATTTTTACCATCACATGCACTACTGTGCACACATGCATGCACTCACACTCTAATAATAAATCATATTTTCCAAAAAGAAGTGCTTTTTGACACAACTCTCTGAGAGGGGAGAAAATCCTATGGTTTAAAGTGATTTGTCTGACAAATACATTTTATTCTTTCAACTATGAATATGAATGTTAGGGCAAACAAAACTACATGTAGGGCTTTATTTATACTCATTAATTCAACAAACATGTGACAGACATATACTAGACACTAAGGCTATGAAAATGAATCAAATATAATCTTTCAAATATCTTCAGTATAGTTGAATGGTGGAGACTAGAAAAGAAATGAACAGCTGGCATAATTATATTAGAGGTTAGCTCGTGGAGTTATGGAACCATAGTTTTTCAGAAGGCATCAAAGAACTCTTCAAAGTTGAAGAGTTTGACTCTGAGAAATAAGAGAAAAAGCTGGCAGAGAGAATAATGCAGGCATAGTTGTAACCATGTTAGTGGTACATTTCAGTTTGCCCACCTCTGAGCAAGGCATTTGATGGAACATCAGGGGTGGGATAGGACTGTAAGGGTCACTTCTCTCTTGGAGCTCTTCATATTTACAGGAGGGATGGTATGTTTACCTATCACTTGTAGATCACTTGCTGGTAAGCTTATCACTTTTGCTTCAGCACGTAGCTGGGGCATGATAAGGAGCTCTAGGTTATCTAACATGAACACAAATACTGGGTACGAGAAACTTTCATTCAAATTGTTAGTCAGGGGAATACAAGAGACTATAAAAACAATATAAGATATTGATGTTGCCTTTGGTTGCCTCTTAGAAGTTGAAGGCGAGTCTCTATTACTGAAGATGTCAGATATTTTGAATACAAGATATGTAAAATCTAAGCCAGATCTAAACCAACAACTTCCTCCTTCTGGACTAGCTTCCAATTCAGAGAACTGGAAGGTGTGATGCAAGAACAATCCATGTTATAGAGAAACAGATATTACAAGATTTTTCTCTTTTCCTTTAGAGCTTCCTCATAACTTTTCAAAAATTTTCTTCACACAGCTTCACTCATAGACAACGTTCTAAAACATGATAAACTAATAATAGTTCAAGTTTCCTTTGAACCTTAAAAAATATTTTGGAAATAGTTGTGATGCTTATGTAACACTGTGGTTGTTATTACTTCCTCAAAACTTTACACTTTAGATGGCTAGATGTTAATAATGACACATATAGGTTGTGCATGTTTTATCACAAGTTAAAAATTTAACTAGTAAATCCAACCAGAAGTGTCAAAAGACACGCACAGAATTTTCACTGACAAAGAAAGAAAGCAAGCACATAAATTTTGATCAATTTTATTATTCATTACAGAAATGAAAATTGTAACAGTAAGCTAGCATTCTATTCTTATAAAACTGGCAGTTTTTATAGCAAAATACCTAATTCTAATGAGGAGATAAAGCAACCTTATTTCTAACACATTGCTGATAGGAATAGAAAACAGGATGGTCATTATGCTGAATAGTTTGACAACTTCTTATAAAATTAAATGAGGGTTGAGAATACAGCTCAGCTAGTTTGAATAGCATGCAGGAATCCCTGCCTTCAATCCACAGCACTGCATAAATCTGTATTCCTAGCCCTCTGAAGGCTGAAGTAGTCATTATATATGACGACTTGAAAAATATACAGAACTCCACTACCTTGTGATATTCTGTGAATTCAGAAGGAATTCAAGAACTTTTAAAGTTTTAAGACATGTTTAAAATGAAACACTGTTGTTATAAAACAAATAAAATCCCAGTTGTTCAATTTTACCAATCAAGCCTCTTATAAAAGCCTGATATTGAGGTGTAAGCTTCCTAGCTAAGAAAGGCAGAGAAAGCACACAGCTGACATTCCTACTCGGCTAATGTCACAGAAGGAAAAAGCCTTTCTTACTCAAGTCAGTTCCCAAAAGGAAAACAAACAAACAAATAAAAAACACCTCTTTTCTCTTCCATTCTGTCTTAAATATCCTTCAACTCAACGTTCCTCCTTTCTACTTTCTGTGCATCTCTCTATTAATCCTCTAGATTTCCTCTCATTCTGTTTCTTTTTTCTCCCCAGGTTCACTTTGTATCAACTGCTTGCTTGCTCCACTTCTTGACCTACTCTTAACTTTATTTAATCCTTTGTGCAAGGGCTGAACCACACCACAGCTATCTGTTTACAATAAACAAGAAGTTGTTGGATTAAAAGTGTATGCCAGGACTGAGCCACACCACAACTAGAAACAGTTTTTTCCAGATCACAATCTCAGGGGTCACAATGGAATCAAGCATCCTGAAACAGTACGTGAATACCATGAGTACATTTTAGGTTGTTTCTTTATTAAATGGGAAATTTCTCATAGAAAAATTTTAAACTGATGCAGTATAATAGTGACCACTATACTAAATTTGTTGTTGTTGTGGAACAAGAAATTGTTTATTATTATTATTATTATTTGCAATTTATTTACTTTGTATCACAGTTGTAACCCCTCCCTCATCTCCTCCTGGTCCTACCATCCCTCCCTCTTTTTCCCCTCTTCCTCTCCCTTAGTCCATAGCTAGGAGTAGACTTCCTCCCCTTCTGTCTCACCCTAGCCTATCAGGTCTCATCAGGAGTGGATCCTCTTCTTCTGTAGGCTGACTAGGTCATCCCACCAGGGAGAAGTGATCAAGGAGCAGGCAACCAAGTTCATGTCAGAGACTGTCTCTTCTCCTCTTGCTAGGGAACTCACATGGAGACTGAATCTATGGGATACATTTGAGCAGGGGGTCTAGGTTCTCTCCATGCATGGTCTTTGGCTGATGCATCAGTCTCTGTAGTAACACCTGGGCCAAGCTTTTTTGATTTTGTTGGTCTGTTTGTGAGGATCCTGTAACTCCGGGTTCTTTTTTAAAAGATGGTAGATGAGAAAATAATAAAGTGACAGGAAATTTACCCACTTAAAAAGAATCTATGGGCTGGAGAGATGGCTCAGTGGTTAAAAGCACTGTCTGCTCTTCCAAAGGACCCAGGTTCAATTCCCAGCACCCACATGGCAGCTCACAACTGTCTATAATGCCAACTCCAAGGGATCTGACACCTTCAAACTAATGCACATAAAATAAATTAAATTAATTATTAAAAAACATACATGCAAATAAAACTAAGTAAAGCATAAATGTGCATGTGTGACACAGAATACACACATACATACATACATTCACGCATACATACATATCACTAATTCTCATTTCCCAAATTTTACATGTTAAAAAAAAAACCTTATGGCTATGGTTCTATTTCTGTGAATAGAAACACAGTATATATGTCACTCTTCCTAGAAGAGGGTGAGTAGTGATGAATATGCAGTTTTTTAAAAATGGGAAACTTGAAGTTTTTAAATGAACTAGAAATTGAAGTGGGTGGCAAGGGAGTAGAGGCCTTAGCAGAGAAACTGGGGACAAGCTGAAATAAGGAAACTGAAATAAGGAAGATCTACAGTTCAATTTAATTTTGTAATATAATATAATATTATAAATACAATTTATATATATATAATATGTAACATATTATATAATATATAATGATTATGTACCATAATATACATAATTTATATATAAATTATAATACCAAATATAATAATGAGGAAAACTGAGGTGGTTGAAAAGTTCATCAGCATATCTTCAGAAATTTTACACTACCCCTTATCTTCTACAAACTTGTAAAATGTAGGTTACAGTGTCCCATTCTGGCAGGGTTTCTGTAGCTGAAGCTGATGAATCTTGGGAACAGAAACAGTGAGGAAGTGCAAACTAGGCCCCCAGAGACATTGGAAACAAAATGAGGGACATTGAGCTCTGTCATCATGCTGACAGTGAAATGAAGACTAAAAAGTAAATGGAAGAAAGCACAAAAGCAGGGTTTTTTTTTTTTCTCTGATATACAGATAGACTCATAAGTTAGGGACACATTTGGTACTCTAAGAATTGCTGTCAGCATCTACAAAAAAAGTTAAAATATAAAACAACAGCAAATTGAGCATCTAGCAAGCTAAAGGTCACTTGGCTTGACGTCCTCCTAGTGTTTTATTCTTAGGTTATTGAGATGTGAGCATGAATATAAGAATTAGGGACTATGGATTTGATTCTGAAACATGGAAAATTAAAGGATTATTTTTAAATATTTATTATCAATCCTGAAACAATATGATTGACACACTGCATATGTTAAATGAAAGATAAGGAACAAGAAAACGAGAGGAAAGCTAACAAGGTAAAGGAAGGTAACAAGAAACAAATTACAACTCTTAAGTATTTCCTTTCCTTTCCTCTGCATGTATGTAGTCTGACCTTGATGCCTTTCACACGTCTAGGAAATAAGAGAGGAGAGTAGTGTGGATGGGCTATTGTAGAAGGCACAGCCCAACATATACTGCAAGAGTCTCCTGTGTGGAAGCTCTGGGATAGAGCCCTACAAACTACTGTTCATACAAAGGTTACATAAGGAACTGATCCACGTACTCTTTGGCCTACCTTTTCAAAAGTTCAGAGCAGTACTGTTCTTGGCTGACAAGACTTTTTCCTGCACTTCAGTCTCCAGTTTTGAAACATCTGCTCATGAAAAATACTTAGTAGTAACAATAAGGCTAGTTTAATTTGATTTTGTCTGTTATGAAGTCTAATTTCTTTTTAAAATTTATTAATTTTTATTAATTACAGTTATTCACTTTGTATCACAACTGTAGCCACCTCCTTCACTTCTTCCCAATCCCAATCTCCCTTCCTCTCCTCTACCCATGCCCCTCCCCCAGTCCTCCCCAGTCCAGATAGGGGAGGTCCTGCTCCCCTTCCACCTGATCCTAGTCTATCAGGTCTCATCAGGAGTAGTTGCATTGTCTTCCTCTATGGCCTGGTAAGGCTGCATCCCCTCAGGGGGAGGTGATCAACCAGCAGGCCACTGAGATTATGTCAGAGACAGTCCCTGTTCCCATTACTAGAAAACCCACTTGGAGAGTGAGCTGCCATGGGATACATCTGTGCAGGGGTTCTAGGTTATCTCCATGAATGGTCCTTGGTTGGAGAATCAGTCTCAGAAAAGGTCCCTGTGCCAGTTTTTTTTTTCTCTCTCTCTCTTTGTGGAGCTCTTGTCCCTTCCAGGTCTTTCTATCTCCCCCTTCTTTCATAAGAATCCCTGCACTCTGCCCAAATTTTGCCTATGAGTGTCAGCCTCTGCTTTGATACCCTGTAGGGTAGAGTCTTTCAGAGGCCCTCTGTGGTGGGCTCCTGTCCTGATTCCTGTTCTCTCCCTCTTCTGATATCTATCCCTTTTGCCTTTCTGAATGAGGACTGATCATCTTACCAAGGATTCTCCTTCAGATTAGTTTCTTTAAGTGTAAAGATTTTAGTATGTCTGTCCTATATTATCACATATAAGTGAGTATATACCTTGTGTGTCTTTCTGCTTCTGGGATACCTCACTCATAATGATCTTTCCTAGTTCCCACCATTTGCATGAAATTTTCATGATTTCCTTGTTTTTAATTGCTGAGTATTATTCCATTATGTAAATGTAAAACATTTTCTGTATCCATTACTCAAATGAGGGACCCCAAATATTCTACCAGGGAACTCCTACAGCTGATAAACACTGTCAGAAAAGTGGCTGGATACAAAATTAACTCAAAGAAATCAGTAGCCCTCCTGTATACAAAAGACAAATAGTCTGAGAAGGAAATTAGGGAAACAACACCCTTTACAATAGCCACAAAGGACACAAAGTACCTTGGTGTGACTCTAACCAAGCAAGTCAAAGACTTAAATGAAAAAACAAACAAACAAAACTTCTAGTCTCTGAAGAATAAAATGGAAGAAGATATCAGAAGATGGAAAGATCTGCTATGCTCATGGCTTGGCAGGATTAACATAGTAAAAATGGCCATCTTACCAAAAGTAATCTACAGATTCAATGCAATTCCCACCAAATTACCAACACAATTCTTTACAGAACTTAAGAGAAAATTTCTCCACTTCATATAGAATAACAAGAAAACCAGAATCGCTAAAACAATCCTTTAATATAAAAGATCTTCTGGAGGTATCTCCATCCCTGATCTCAAGCTCTACCATAGAGGAGCAGTAGTCAAAACTGAATGGTACTGGCATAGAAACTGTCTGGTGGATCAATAGAAGAGAATGGAAGACCCAGAAATCAACCCACACGCTTATGGACAACTGATTTTTGACAAAGATGCAAAAACCATTCAATGGAATAAAGACAGAATCTTCAACAAATGGTACTGGTCTATCTGGATATCTACATGTAGAATAAGGCAAATAGGTCCATACTTATCACCCTGCACAAAACTAAAGTCCAAGTGAATTCAAGACCTCAATATAAAACCAGACATACTAAACCTGTTAGAAGAAAAAGTAAGGAAGAGCTTTGAACCTGTTGGCACAGGAGACAACTTCCTGAACAGAACACCAACAGCACAGACTCGAAGATCAACAATCAATAAATGGGACCTCATGAAACTGAAAAGCTTCTGTAAAGCAAAGGGCACTGTCATCAGAACAAAACAACAACCTAAAGATTGGGAAAGGATCTTCACCAACCCTATATCTGACAGAGGGCTAATATCAAGAATATATAAAGAACTCAAGAAGTTAAACAGCAACAAATCAAGTAATCCAATTAAAAAATGGGGCACAGAGCTAAACAGAGAATTCTCTGTTGAGGAATATAGAATGGCAGAGAAACACTTAAAGAAATGCTCAAAGTCATTAGCCATTAGGGAAATGCAAATCAAAATGACCCTGAAATTTCACCTTACACCCATCCGAAAGGCTAAGATCAAAAATTCAAGTGACAACACATGCTGGAGAGGTTGTGGAGAAAGGGGAACCCTCCAATGATGGTGAGAATGTAAACTTGTACAACCACTCTGGAAATCAATCTGGTGCTTTCTCAGACAATTAGGAATAGTGCTTCCTCAATATCCAGCCATACCACTCCTAGGCATATACCCAAAAGATGCTCAAGTATACAAGGATATTTGTTCAACCATGTTCATAGCAGCTTTATTTGTAATATCCAGAAGCTGGAAACAATCTAATTTCTTTATAAAATCTTAGCTTTCATATAATCCAGACAGTAAGCGAAAAGTGTGTGGGGAGGAATAAGATATACCAAAGATCAATGGGAAACAATGGCAATAGAAAGTGCATTTATTGAGTGTATTAAGTGTCCAGGGCTAAACACTTTTCATGTGTGAATGTGGTCATTTATCCCAGCAACTCCAACAAGGTTAGTGCTAGTGTTATAAATGACCCTCCTCATTTCACAAATGAAATCATTGATACACACAAAACTAAGACTTGAACATTGTCTTAAGTCAATGTGATTGAAAAAGGATGAAAAGTAAGAGGAAGTGGACACTCTCCCAAATGAATGTTGTCTTCAGTCAACAATTATTTTGTCTCTGTTTTGCTGCTAGTATTTCCTATGAAATCCAACATCATAGATTCATGAGAGCAGTTTTCAGTAAAATTATTTCTGCTCAGTAACAACTTCAAAGAAATTGTC